>NW_010562986.1:0-53802 GCF_000687285.1 Phaethon lepturus
GGTGTTGTGGATACGATGCGATTCTTAAAGACAGGAATTTACCTATAAATTACTCAGTGTGTTCCCTGAGGTATCTACACCTGTGTAGGAGGGATGAAATAGACTGAAGAAAAAAATCTGGTGTAGCACCTAGTGGAAAATCACTGTAGACTTCCAGGAGCAGGCAAAGCCTGAGTTAAACCATCTTAGAAACATAAAGGTCAGCGAATGGGTTTCAGAGTTAGGATTTAAAGTGATGGAAGAAATAAATGAATGGGCGGTCTATGTACTCTAAAAGGCAATAAGAAATTAAAATGTCTAACCTTGTAAGAGCATATACCCTCAAATCCAGCATTTTTTTTTTTTTCATGTCCTTTCTCTTTGGAAACAATACTTCATGACAGAAAAAAAAATCTAATAAATGTGACTTAAAATTGTGTCTTGCTTGCATGGATATTTCTTAGTCCCTGGAGAGAAGGACCAGGTATCTGTCATCAGCTGACTGAGTATGCTTTTGTCATGTACTGGGGAAATACCAGGTTGTATTCTGAATACATAAAATAAGTTTCCTACTGGAGTTAGTACTGGTGGTGTCATTTTTTCAAGAAAAGGGGATACTCTTGTTTAGAGTTGATAGATTAAAAAAGGTAGAAGTAGGGAGGGATGAGAGATGAAAATCAAAACCACCTGCTGATTAACAGAATATAAAGGAACTTAGTGTGTGAAATTAAGGTTAATCTTACCAATTTCTTGGCCTAAGAAGGCTGTTCTCCAGTTTCTTAACAATATTATTCACGTACATTGTTATGCTGAAATAATTTATCGAAAAAATTGTCAAAGAATCCAGTAAAGTTTTTAAAGAGCAACACAGTTCTTTAGAAAACGAATAGAAAAATATACATCTTAAAAACCTGAATACATATGCCAAGGCTGTAGCTTCAATGGATATGTATAGTTTGGAGTGAATGCTTGTGAGTTTTTTTCTGAAGTGTGAAGAATATCTATATGACAAGTAATTACTGAAGTTCCAGAGCTCTTCAGTATTCTAAGTAATTAAATGTTCAGATACAAAATTGCACCCCTGTGTCACTCTTATTTTGTTGCCATAAAATGAAAATAAATGTTAAATGTGATTGCGCCAGTGCATCACTAGCAAAATAACTGTGACTGCAAATAAGAAGCCTGAACCTAGGCCTTACTGGTTTGATATGCTGTTATTCAGAGCTGTACAGGCAAAATAATAAAAGTCTATAATGAAGATACATTTACTGCTTCAAGGTAACGGTTGTCTTCAGAATAGTCCTTTTATACTTAATGTCTTCTACCAGTATTCCCTAACTGAACCCTGTAAAATGATCTGATAAAATGGCTCCATATTTAGAGACATCAGTGGAATAAAGATATATATTTGTTTATTATTGTTAACACTGTTGAAGTGCTAACTACTATAAGCAGATGAAAACATTAACTTTAATTCAAATATTTTTGAGAGAATTTTAAATCTATTATGTTTCTTTAGGAAATATTAGGCTCCCTGCATGAGCCCAAGATCATTTTCACTTGAATTCTCTTAGTGTTTGATGGGATTTTTCTCTGTGTGTGTGTGTGATAGGCCTTCCATGGTAGGCACCACACAAGTCTGTGATGCCATGGAATTCTGCTGAATAATAAATAGGTTGCTGGTTGTGATGTTTTAAATTATGGTTCATGTTTCTCTGATGGCTCACGTGAGCAAATGTTTTTTTCCTAGTGAATGCAAAGAATAAGTAGGAACAAAAAAAGGCATTCAAGCTTAAGTGTTAAAGGCTTTTTTTTTTTCTTTGAAGTATGACTTGCTATGCATGCAGCAAGCAAAAATGTGTTAATAAGTCCTTCTTTTGAACGCTAACTGGTTCAATTAGTTGAATGATGTAGTATGATACATTGAGACAGATGGGCTGAAACAAACCTTTCAGTGGGAACAATGATGAATACTTCTGAAAGGTCTGTGAAAGGTGACAGACATAGTCTTGTTACCACTGGACATACGATTGCTATCTAAGAATTCCTGTCTCAGTAATTATTTCTTAGAGTTCTGCAACCTGAGGAAGGCTGAAATTACTGATGTAGATCCTTTCCAGAGTCTTTCTAATATATAAACTTTTGGTTCAGGAAGCCCCAGAGCTGGAAAGGATTTGGGTTAGCAATATATTCTTAGTAATATTTTCATTCTTCTGTGGGTGTTGTTTTTTGGTCAGTGTTGGAAACGGACCTTTCATCTGACCCAGCAGAGCTGCTCATATGAGATATCTAGGTACTTTCCCAGTACAACATGTCATTGGGGGCATGAAGTGGCGATATACTCCAGCCTCAGACCAGGAGTATAAAATGGAATGTAAGAGAAATTACAAAAGTAGATTTTTATTTTTACTTTTTTTTAATCACTGAAAATGTGAAGAAGTGACTTTCGGAGGAGGTCAACGCAATGCAGAAGCTGATGAGAAAGTGGATGCGATAATGACATACATCAGTAGAGGAAGATAAGCAATCTTTTCAGATAGAGTAGGAAGTGGTGAAATGGAGGAGGGGCAGTGGGCGAGGGAGGGGCTACCCTGGGCTTGGTAGGACTTAGAGAGATGAAGGATGAATCATGGTTTTGAATTTAATTTTACAGTTTTAGACTTTAACATAAAATATTACGAAATGTGTTACTGCAGCTAGGTATATTAACCTACCAAGGTCATGGCTGTGCAGTGAGTTATCATGGTTGCTATAGGATGGAAGTGGGTGTGTAAGAATTTCGTTAGCAAAAGGTGAAAGAAAGGCCGTGCAGCTCTGCCCATGTAATACATCTATAACATTAACTAGAGTTCTACAAGAGATGTTCTCAGTATGGATGGGAATAGGGACCGCATCCATAGGGACACAAATGTCAACATGCTTTGGTCTTTCTGACGTTTATTATGAGAAGAGAGATGCAGACCGCACCAAGCAGCAGAATCTGGCATGAGCGTAACTCCTGGGTTTGAGTTTGTTCAGGGCTGCAGATCGGATTTGTGCAGCTCCAGATGTAAAAAGTAGCTATTAAATACAAATCCGGTAGCATGAGGTCAAGTCTGTACTTCATTCATTGTTTTGTATTACTTGGAATAATGCATTCGGAAAGCTTCTTCCATAAAAAAAATTAAGTCTGAAGCTTTACTAATCCATTATACCAGTCTTTCTAAACATTTGTGTTAAATCAGCATTAATTCACATTGAATTTTTTTAAGGTTGTCAGGGCTTTATTTGAAACTCATTTGTCCATTTTTAATGTTTTAACAGGCCTTGCAAAATGTGCAAGGTGAAACATACATTCATGTTTCCATTTCTGTTCTGAAAAGCAACTTTACAGTTCAAAGCAGAATTGCTAGTATGACTGAAAGTTGAAAAGGTTTGGCCTGAAAAAACTAGTGTTTTTGTATTTGAAGTGTCTTTCAGCAATACTACATGTAGACACTGAACTGAGGTAAATACTTCCCCAGCTGCAGCTTGTATTTGAGAGTAATGGTTTTTAAATGTCATGCCATTGGTCCAGGAAGAGAATTTAGACCTCATCTTGGAAAAAATCTTGAATTATTAATTTACTGTAGTATATCCAGTCTTGTGAGATAATTTCTTAAATATTTTATTGAACAGCTGTTAATGTGACATTCAAAAAGACTGAAAGATACACGCACATACTTAAGTATATGTATGCATGTTATATATAAAAAATAAATATATTGTGTTAGTTATATAAAATAATTCTTTATATATAAATATATTTATACATGCATTTATATAATAAAGTATCTAAAGTATTATATATTATTCATATACTATAGAAGACATGCATATATGTACACATATACATACACATACATATATAAAAATCCCCTTTGATAATCAAAGGGAACCGGAATGACTCTTGATTCGAAGGGATCTTATTGCAAGGCAATGAAAGTAAAAACCAAGTCAAAGATAACAAACTGGAAGTTTACTAGGAAGTGTGTCAGATGCCTGCTAGGCAAGGTTTGTTTCCCCCCACGCCGTCAAAGCCCTGGGTTAGTTAATGTTCAAAGGGGTGATTGGTCGTATAGCAGAAGGAACAGACTTAAAGCTGCCAAAGCAAACAGGCAAAGTGTAAAGAGACCTTGGTAACAGTGCTAAAGGCTGCAAACAGTTCAAGGAGTGTGCATCACTGAGTTAGGATGGGAGTTCAGTTGCAAGTCTTGATAAAGGAATGCTAGATTGGACAGGTAATCATTGGGCAAAGAAAGCTTAAGATTTCTTGGGCTTTAGAGAGATCGAGGCATCAATAGTAATTGTTTAAGTGACAAAACTAGAACAAGGTTCTTGGACAGTTCTTATCTGCATGAGTCAGAGTATTTATATAAAAAGAACCTTACCGAGTTCAATTTTTATCTTCCTTCTGTAAAACATCATAGCTTTCTGTGCAACCATCAAAATAGTAATGACAAAGAGATTGTATTTAGCATTCTTTATTTCTGATAAGTTTCTGTGTCTGCATCAGAGACCTTGTATGGACAGAGAGAACTGAAACAAGAGAAAGACTTGCTGGGTGTTTTCAGTACTACAAGCAATTTATAAGTTTCAGTTTACTTTTGATATATAATAAGCCTGAATCTAGACTACGTCTTTGTAAATAAATAAAACCAAGATAAAGTTTCCTTCTCCTTTGACAAGCAAGTCATGTGCTCCTGCATTTTAGCCTTCAAAGCTTCAGCACACTTCAGCAGTGTAGCATAAGATCCCTTTCCAGAATATACTGTCAAAGCCACCAATAATTCTAGGTAGGCTTGAAAACTGTAATTTTTGTATCATTGGGGTGCCATGGAAGAGACCAGGAAGTTAATTAATCCAAACCAGCTCTGCTCCATCCAGAGTTCTGTTAGTTTATGCCCTAAAAGTCAGAGGATTTTGTTTTAGAAGTCAGCTGTGTTGAATTTGAACTATTAGATTATCTTACTGTTAATAAAGTTTGCTTATTTATACTAACTTACTTTAAGTAGACACATTCTTTTAAAAGAAAGAAGTTATGTATATGTTGCATATTAAAAATCTAATATTGCTGCCTACTGTAAGGAATTGGGTTTTACTTACTCTTACTTCTGTTGTCAAGTGATTCCCTGGTCCTGAAAATCCCGGCTACAGGATCTCAGAAAATACAGCTTCTGAAATGTCATCGCCTGGCAGCAACTGCCCACACTTGGAATCGGTTGGTGAGATAACAAAAGAGGAATTGATACAGAAATCTCATGTGAGTTGTAGCAGCTTACTTTCTTCCTATCACGGTTAACTCTGGTCACTTGTTTTAGCTACATATCTTGTCATGTATTATTAGTTACAAGACGCATTTAGATGTTGCTTATGGGTAAGATCTCCTGTACTGGAATAGTAAGGTTTAAAAAACGTACAGGAAGAATTATGGGCTTGATAAAACTGAAAAACTATTTTTCAGTAGTTAACACTTAAAGAGTACCTTTCCCAGCAGTGTTTTCCAAGGCAAGTGACATTTTAATGTAAACATTAGTTAAAAGAGTTAGCATAACACCAAGCTGAAATTTATTTTCAGACACCGCCATTGTAGCAGTTAGTTATTTGGAATGTTAATGTAATATAGTATAAGTGACTTGACTTCAGGTAGAAACTGGAACAAAGAAATTTATGCTTAAGCTTTTCTTGGTTAACAGCTCACTTTTTGATGGCAGAGCCACAATTTGAGAAACTGCTCCTACCTGAACTCTTGGTTTCCATCTAGTATTAATAAATGAACAAAGAAAGATCTTGTAACCCATTTTAGTAGCTGGGAGGTGATGAAAAGCCAAATCTTTTCTCCTTGTGGTGCTAAATGTCTTTATCTGAAAAGTGTAACAGTTAGTTTGCTGCAGAGGGTTATCTTATTTCTCTAGTGTTGCATCTTTTTTTGTAAACCTTTGCAGGTAGTGTTGACAGTCTGCAAATAGGAATGTGCAGTTATTACCAGTTCTATCACTTTCATTTCTTTTTATGTTAAATTTATAGAAAATGCCAATTTTGAGGGTTTTTATAATAATGTGATATGATATGTGCTTATGCTTTATTTAGAAGAATAATTTTTGGTTTAAGATGAAAACTTAGAGAGAAATCCAAGGATTTACTAGAAAACTATGCTGCTCTTAAGATCATGTGAAGCAAGAAAAAAATTGGGTTGGTTATCAACACATCTTTTTTTTTGTCTTAAATTTATGCAGCTGATATGGAGCTTTACAGTGTTTTCTCTTGTTTTGTCTCGAAGTTGTTTACTGGTGAAAGTGAGTGAAATAATATTTTGCTTGTGTGTTTAACTTTAATAGGGCTCTTGTCAGGACTGTAAAGTCAGAGGACCCAACCTTTGGGCATGCCTAGAGGTAAGTTGTTCTGTTGTTCCATGGTAGGGTCCTTCTCTAGTAATCTGTAGCTAAAGTTGGTAGTATTTTTTTTAAGAAACAACTATAATGAAGTTCCTCAAATTAGTTTCTTTAAGTTATTATTTAAAAGCAAACCCTCTTGTGCAGTTTTCTATTTTTAAAGTTATTTACCGTCTATCAGGTACTGCGTTGTAAATGAGATTTTTTGGATAAGAAGCAGGCATATTAAGGTTTCTTCTTGAGTTATGATATTTTTTAGCTCTTAAGATTTTTTTTTTTAAATCTTTTCCCCAGGTCTGTAGATCTGAAAAATAATATATTATTCCTGAAATAATTTACTTTTTATAAGCGTCTCTTAGCATTTGTAGTAATAACATCTAGCAATGTTATTACTACAGTTATCAGCAATAACAATGCTGACTTTTTACAGCATAAAAATACATACTCTGGCTTCTTTATTATTAAGCCAAACAAAGAAAAAACTTACTTTGAAACTTGTAGAAGGTGGTATAAACATTCTTCAAACTTTGTACGAATTTTGTACAGTCTTTACCCTGTATATAATTCTTTCTTAAATATGCCTTGCTCTTCTTGCTGTCTACAAAAAATGTAATTTTCAGTGAATTTTAAAAAAAAGTCTCTGAAAAAGTTGCTTCTGATTGATCTATGATACCAACAGGAAAGTATATAGCTACTTTAGTTTTTAAAATGTCTCATGAATTCTTCAGACGTACAGCTGTTTCCAGAGATTGAAATTTCGCTCCGTAGGCTTGACTTCATTTCATGGCAACTTTTGTCCAAGTTCTGTCAGGAAGATATCTAGGCTGTGACACCAACTTCATTAGTTTATGTTTAAGTGGACTATTGTAACAGTTAAGAGATCAGATTATTTTGCTCCCTCTGTCAATAAGAGGTAGAAATGATGGGGAAAAGAAACAGTATTTAATGTCTTTTTGTTAGATGTCTTGAAGTTTAATTACATGTAAAAACCCTCTTGAGAGTAGGAAGAAGTGTTCAGGGATGCATCAGCCTGGCAAGTGGGGAAATGCTGTGAAGCTTAAAAGGTGTTTTTTATTTCTTACTTAGAGCTCTTAAACTTTTACTGAAAAACTCAATTTCATACCAACATTTCCATAGGAGAGTTTTGTAATTGCAGTAAGATGCTTAGTGTCATGCTGTGATGTATCTCCTCTTGGATGAATTGGCATCTTGCCTTCACCTTTTTCAGTAGAAAAACATGGTGAGATACCAGCATGTTAACTACCCGTAACTTAACAAATATCTGTGATTATTTAATATAGAAAATTGACTGTGTTCTGCTGCTATTTGACTGTATAAATTAACATGCTTAGGGAGTTATACAGATAATGTGCTGTACCCTCTTGTGAGATTGTCTTGACTCATGCAAATGAGGAATTAATGCAAATTGCTTGAAGAGTGGCAGCTGCAAGATTCCTCTCTCAACTCAGGAAAATATGTTTTGCAATTAGCACAATTAAAATCCACAATTATTTTGCATGTTATAACTAGAATGTAGTAAGTACTTAAGAGTTACCAGCACTATATGGATATCTAAAGGTGAAAAAACTAATTAATTGTGAAGTAATATTCTGATAAACAGGCACTGCAGATAGGGGCATTTTTGTATAAATGTGTCATGTTCCGAGGCTGTTGCAATTCAGTATTTTAGACACTGGGCTAACTTCATATTTTCTGTAACAATATCTATCAAATAATGAATTATAAAAAATACATATTGACCTTAATCTAAATAAATACATCCAAATTGCCAAAGAATTATTTTCCAAACACGTTAAATGTCTAATGCTGCCCACCAATGAGAGTTGAGTTAATCTTGCAGCATTCTTATTTGCTTTAGGTGATGTTTATTTTAACACCTACTGTGCATGTCTCTTCGTTTGTGTAGGAATCTGCAAGTTTGAAATTTGAGTGAATTTTAAAGGGACTGGCACTATATTACTATTCTGTAAACCTGTTTGACACCACTTTTTAATTCTGTATACTTCTTTATATCTTGCCCAACAGAACAGATGTACATATGTTGGCTGTGGTGAATCCCATGTTGATCACAGTACCACCCATTCCCAGGTATGTGTATTTGCTACGAGAACAGTTACTTGAAGCAGTGTTGAACTTACTTGAACTTTTTTTACTCATTTTAGTGAAGTCAGTAACCTGTGTTCGCATAAGTGTTTGGAAATTTGATTAGCTACGATTATTTTTCAACTATAGAAGCCGGTCTTCCTAGTTTAGCAGTATGTGCGTTCACAGTCTTCATGCAGCTGCATAATTATTTATGTAATTCTGACATTATTGTGTTCCTTAAAAGAACATGGTGAAAATTAAAAAAAAAAAGAACAACAATTACTGATGATTTGCAAGCTGCGTGGACAAAAGATTTCTTGAGTACTTCAGCTTTTATGTAGTACTTCGCTACTTCTGTCTAACTTTTTAGGATTGTGGCTGCCTGATGGATAAGAGGAGGGAGCTTGGATTAATGAAGATGAGAGCTGAGCAGGTGTAAGATAGGAAGTATAAATTACCAGAAAGAGGTGCTTTGTTTCTGCATTATGCTCCCTCCCAGTGGCCACAGATAAAGAACCTGTAGACTGAGCTGAGCATATCCTTTACTGCTATGTCCTGATTTTTGGATCCAGCTTGGTAGGAGCAGTGGAGTATGTGCACTATGTTCCTTAGCATGCCAATTTCTGGCAAGGTTGGACAGCTTGAGTGCATCTGTTTGCTGTCTGTTCTGTGCACACACATGCAAGTCTCTTAACAAATATGCCGGGGACAGAGGGATGGCAGTTTTACTAACGTCATTTCAGAATTTGTGACTTTCTGATTAAATGAAATTTAATCCAATTTACAGTTTGTCTGTCGGAAAAGACATCTAAGCACTGAGCAATTTTTGGTCCTTAAAAATACTAAAAAAAACCCCTGGTGACTATTAAAATGAGCAAATAGTATATACCAGGGTCTTAGAAGTATGCTTTATGACTATACTTTATTACCACTCCTGACTTTTTTTTTTCTTTTTTGGAAGCAGGGCCTTGAAAGGAGTGCGTATTTATACAAATCAATAGTGCGTTAATATAAATCTATACAAATACTTTTTCTTTTTTGCCAGCTATTTAAGCTGAATCACAGTTCTAAAGCCTTTACTATAGATACATAAACGAGCTGCTTTTGCAGTGCAGTTAGGGAACAGATGGTTCCTGAATTTCTTGCCTACTATTTTATACCTCTTGGCTTTCTACAGTAGTTTATTCCTGCTGTACATTCTGTTTTTTCAATGTTACGTACTTGACAGGTAAGAGAAAGGGAATGGATAGGTTGTTTGCTGTCAGTGACATCCTTGTCTTGATTTTCTTGTTACTTAATTTTAATTTCTGGATAGTAAGCCCTCTTCTGTATTTTTCTTGCCAGTAAAAATCTCAATAAACTCGCTAAAATGAGAGAAACAATGTTGATATAAATCAGTTTATTTCTGCTTACTCCAGTTTCCACCAGCAAGGCTCCCTGTACTGCAAATAATCATGTTCATTGTGTCCACTTCAAGAAATTTAATAAGCTGTTGCTCTGGAGACTTGTAATTATTTATGCAGCTGAAGCTGCAGAATTAAGTATATTCTCATGATTAAAATTGGCTGAGATATTTACATAATCTGATGTTTCTGATGTTTGGGGGGGGGCTACTTAAAGAAATTGTAGCCCACAGTTTATATTAAAAACATTGTTCTTGTACAAGGCCTTATTAAATGAGAAGAGGAGGAACTTGGACAGGATGCAGCAGTTGTAGTATTTTCACAATTTCTAGTAAATTCCTCATTGTCTAGAAACCTGTCTGGTGCCAACATATAGGGAAGAAATACAGGAAGGATTGGTGGAAATACTTAGATAGCAACTGTGTACACAATCTTACAGTAAGCAAAGAGGTTAAAAAAGAAAGATGAAGATCAGAACAGTAAAAATATTCTCCATCTGTCAAATTTTTATACTGCTTCACAGTATGAAGCTGTTAACAAAAGAACTAATTGAATCTAGAATGTTTGTTTTGATGCGAACACCTCTAACTGAACTTAAAATCTTACCTTACTCTTCTGATTGACTGTTAAATAGCTTGGAATTTCCTACAGCAAACCGGTAGAAATAAACACTGCCCTTACTGTAGAGGCAGCGGCTGCCTTTATGACCAATAGCAGACATTCCTGGAAAATTGGTTTGTTGTGAATTTTAACACTTCTGACAATAGGCTTTCTTCTTACTGTTGTAATTACACCAAGGCATGTCAGATGTGACAATGGCCTAGATTCTGATTGTACCTTGTTGCTACTTTGACTGATTTGTACTGAAAATGAGTGCTGGATAGTTTGTGCTAGAAATTCAGTAATTGAATTGCTGTTTTTAAATATTCTAACACATATATTTGTTTCTTTGTTGAAAGTTCTAGAGTTTAATACTTCTATTCTAGCCTGCATTTATCAGTATTATTCCAAATTTCTGAATCACAGTTTTGTTTTTTGTTCTGTTTTAGGAGACAAAACACTGTCTAACTGTCAACCTTACTACACTCCGTGTTTGGTGTTATGCCTGTAGTAAGGAAGTATTCCTGGATAGAAAATTAGGATCTCATTCTGCACTACCAAATGCAAGACTGTCTCACCAAGCACAAGAAAATAGTGTGCAGGTATTTTTTGACCTAATGAAACAAAAGCAGCGGTAGCTTTGCAGAAACATTGTGTCTTCTCTCAAGTGAGACTGACTTTTCCTCCTCTCTTGTGGCTGAACTTTCCATTAATTTCTCTCTAATTTTATAAAATTTCTTTAAAAAGACAGTGCCCAGCTTCTGTGTTCTGTCTCTGTGTACTGCATGCTTCCTAAGAATGCTTTTTTCATCTTACTGTCTAATTGTTTGTAATCTACAATAAACTATAAGGTACAGAAAAATCGCAGGGTTAAATTTAAGGTTACAAGATTGAAAGAGTTCACCTGTGCTTCCCCATTCTGTCAGCTCTTGAAAATGTTGTTTACAAAACTCATTACAGTAATTACTGGCTAATTTACAGGGAGCAGCAGAATGCCTTAGTATGTGTTTATGGATACTTGCCTAAGATACAAATTCATTCATACAAGCACCGTACTTTTAGAGAAATATATGATAATTGTTAACCTCATTCAGCTAGTAATATCAGACACTTAAAGAGATTCCTATACCTTAGTTTCTGAGGTTTAAACATGTCTAGTTTTCAGTTCGGATAAATGACTCAAAAGGTCTTGATTTTTGTGTATGTATGTGTGTGGGGAACATTTTTTCCAGTGGAATGGTATACACACAAACACTCCTGAATAGGTAAGAATTTAACTACAATGCAAGAATTTACGAAGAAGGCAGTAGTAACCTATGTATATTCTATATATGTGTGTAATATTGGTGTAGAATGACAAAAAAAGCTGACATTAGTCGAGTAAAACAGAGGCTTAAGATTGTAGTGTTTTTATATGATTATGACATTAAATACAAGACTTTATAGAAGCGCTTAGCTGTTCCTTATGCCATGTTTATTAAGAATTAACATAGGATCTAAAGAGTAAGGTAATGAATAAAGCACTAGCTAGTACTGGAGACAAGTCAGAGGAAAAAAACGAGCAAAGCAGATGTTACACAGAGAATTTTGAAATATGCTGTTTGCTTGTCTTGTTCTTCTGCAATTTCAACAAGGTTTGTTTAGGTTTGGTTTGGTTTGTTGTTATCTTCTGGTTACATGAGTCTTTACCAGCATCAGTACTGTTCACTCTGATAATTTTTTTTCTAGATAAGTGTTGTCTTGGAGAATGTTATGCTGTGATTTCTTAAGTGTAATTGATTGGCATAATGCATGTATCTGAAAAAAGGTGTTATGTCTTTACTGCACATTTAACATACTTGTATGAAAATGACAGGTAACTCAGTTAAAACTGACACAAGTATGGTATTTCTAAAACGGTTTTGTTTGAGGCATAGAACTATGGAAGAGATACCATGATGCACAGGTTGGACAGAAAGATGGCAGTTGTTCATTGTATGTAGAGAGGAAATATCATTTAATATTTTCACTTCAAAGTTTAGTATTTAATAATAATGTAATCTGATCATTTTCTCATAAAATGCCAGCAGCTCAACTGGAATAGTACCATTGGAATTTTTTTTTTTTAAACTTCTGTTGTCTAGAAATTCTGGTGACTTGATATAAAGCTGGGTTCAGGCTTCTGAATGTCTGTTCTATTGTACTTACCCATTTCATTGGAAGATTACAACAGCTTATAATACACAGAAAAATCAGTAGAACTTGCAAAGTCTGTCAAATGCTTTGTTTAGAATTTCTATTTATATGCTCACAAGAAGAGCTTGTCATGCAATAAATACCGGCCAGTCTAATACTTTTTTTCTCTATTTGTACATTTTGCTTCCAACAGTTTAGTTTGTCTTTGTTAAATGTAGTGAGCCATCTGGTGGCATATCAAAAACATCTACACTAATTTTTATTTGACTACCGTGTTAGCTTTTCAGTGCTGGCTTACTGTTTGTTATCTAAGGGAAAGGAATACTGTAACTTGCTGTTTTGATTCTTCAGCTGTCGTCATCAAATCATGCAATGTTGTCACTGCTAATCTGGAAACAAAAATACGGGATTTTTTTAGTAGGCTTTATCAGGGTAGCTGTGGAATCCTATTATTCTCACTTTATGTGCAGTGAGATTTCAAGATGCATTCATATAACTTTCGATTCCTAGATTTGTTGGTGAAATTATATGTAAGCTTAATTATTTGGAAAATTGATAAATACAGGTAAATATACTTTTTTCTTGTTTTCCTTATAAGGATTTTAAAATACCTAGTAATTCCACACTGAAGATTCCATTAGCAGCTGTATTTGATGACTTAGATATAGAAGTGGAAGAAGATGAATTAAAGACTAGAGGTAATAAAAGCAAAATCCATCACTTTATTGCCCTTTATTGCACATGTATGTCTCCAAGTCTGTTCTCTAGCTTAGTTTTATTCTAAGTAGGACTGTTTCCTATTCTGCTCCAACTAAGATCTTTATTTTTAGTTTCACCTTTATTGCAGGAGTCTTTACGTACCTTCAGAGCAGAGGCTGCAGTGATAAATGTACTGCACGCATGCAAGCAGCAACAAAAATAAGAAAGCACGTTGGAGTAATGTTTAGTGTAGCTGGTGTTCTAGCCACTCCGGTAAAAATAGTTTTTTATAAAATCTGTTCTAATGTTTTATCCTGTCCTAAAAGGTTTCTGATTGGAGTGCTTTCCTGCATTTTGGGTAACCCTTTTCTGAGCCTGTAGTATCCCAGTATGGGTTTTTGGTTTTTTGTTTTCTGCTTTTCAGTAATGGATTTCATGCACTGCCAAACTTTCTGGTGTAAAGGGTTACCTCATCCTAATATTAAACTATTATAAAGATGAAAATAAGAGTTGATGAAACCCCAAACAGTGGAGCCTTAATTTCTCATTTCATAAGAGAACATAATAATTATTATTTCTTACGAGTCTCAAATTGGTATTGATCATGTAAAAAAGGGTATTTTTTAGTAAAGAAAATATTTCTAACTACCATTTTCTTAGAAAAATCTGACCAGCAGATTGTTAAGCGGTTGTTTTTGAGATGCCAATGCATATGTCAAAGCAGTTTGCTTTCAATTAGTGATGATAAAAGAGTTATTCTAATTTATGGATCTCATTTCTCACCTACCCCCAACTTTCCCTCTCTGAAGTCTGCTGGCATTGGCCAAAAAAACCTACTTTGCCCCTTCTGTTGTCTGGCACAGTCTTTCTGGGTCTGTCACCATCCCACTAATATGCCATCTGCCCTTAAATCATAAAACCATGTGTTTTATTCCCAGTTAGTTTCTCCTACCAATGTATGTATTTGTGTATCTTCTTTTGGGAATGTAACTTGTATAGAAGTAAAATACAAGTAGAATTTCATTAAAGTGAAAATTTCATTGATGTGACTGTGTTAATACATTTCTCAAATTGAAAGAAAAAAACAATTCTTTAGCTCCATCTTACCTTTGTTGTCACAATTGTTCTTACAATTTCTTTTGAAATGCTTTTGATGAAGTAAACATCAGAATATATCTTCGCAAGAAAAGAAGTCTATTCAAAAACTTCACTTGCAACACTGCAGGCTGGGAAACTGATACCTTCCTGATATGTCATCTGCTGTTAAAAAAACTCATTAAAAAATAAACAAAAACTATGACTGTTCTTAGTTTCCAATTTCAGTAAGAATGACCATACTTTTTGTATCAGAAATTGGAAGGCCAGAATGCAGGTTCAGATGTGGGAAGCAGGACTATATTTCCATTCAGACAGATTGAAGAACCTTTTAAAACTTAAAAATGAAGTCCTGTGCATTAGAAAATTCAACTGAAGTAACCAAATTTTTTTTTTTAGATTTAAAAGGTTTTTATTAGTAAGCTTTATTTTTTGCAACAGATTAAAATGTTTGGGGTAGTTCCTATACTTCAAGGATTGCATAGAGCCGATGGTGTTGATTGCTGAATGTTTTAAGTTTTCCATTCTTACTGATTCTTTGCTTATAAATGTTATTCTTTTCTCACACAAAAGCAGTTTTATTTTGAAATTAATTACTTCATTAATTTAACACTGTAGTAGCTATGAATAGTAGGTGTTTCAGATTAATTTTTAAAAAGTGAGATCATATGATAATTATGACTTGCTTAAATTGCCTCTCCTCAAATATTAGAGAGCATTTTTCATGACTCCGTAATCACTGGAAAAATATACGTTAATCGCAACTTTTATGTGTGTGGAATGTGTGGGTATCAGTAAAGAAAGTAAAAAATCTGGGCTTGGAAATAAATTCTGTGGGGAAGTCTAAACTGAGCAGTCTATGTATAAAAATAAGGGCATATAATTGGCACAGAAAAAAGACTGATCGTAAGTAATCATAATTCTGATTCTGGTATAATCACATGCAGAGTAGGTTTTGAATGTTTAGCATAATCTGACTAATAGCATGAACTCAAGACAGAAAAATGAAATCTTCCTTGAGAAGCTTTTGGTAATATGACTGATGTTTACATGCACAGCATAACAACAACTTAACTGAACAGGTAAATCGTGAAGTTCAAGTAAAATGTAAATATTGACAAACATTTTAAATTACAATCTGCAGCTGTCATAAAACGTCAAAAAATTAGTAAACTGAAATACAATCTACTTGTCTAAAGTGTTTTAGTCAGCCGAGATCAAAGCACTTAATTACTATTTCTAGTTAGATTAGTATTCCTTTAGGAGCCCTATGTTTCTTTTAGTTACGTCTCCAAATTATAATTGGCATCAGAAGTGTTACATGAGTATTTTAATTAGTACATATTTTCTAGGAAGTATTTTCTTTAATATGTCTTCTGTTGGATTAACAGACTTGCTGAATATTCACTCTGTTTTTCAGGTCTAACAGGATTAAAAAATATTGGAAACACTTGTTACATGAATGCAGCTTTACAAGCTCTTTCCAACTGGTAAGGAAAATGGTTGTAAATGTAGTTTTGTATTTGCTTACACATGCATTTTCTCAAGAAGGACTTAAGGATTTTGAAGGGGTGCACTACCATGGAAGTTGTGTATTTGTTAAATCTCCATCTTATATACTATAAACAATTGTGTCACTGATAGGAGAAAAAAAAGTATTGTGGTATATACTCAGTTTTTTCCCTGTTTCATCTTAATTCCTCACTCTCTAAATAAAAATATATACAGTTCTAAAAACTAGAAGAAAATCTGATAAAAGCTATTAAATTTGTAGGTTGGGGTTTTTTTCTGCTACAGAAGAAATCAAAGGAAATGCATAAGAATAAGCCCTAATTAAAAAAGAGAGACATATTAAGATCAATAGGTCCAAATTCAGTGCTTACAAACAGTGCATCTGGGTTGTTGTATGCTAAATCATCCTAGGAACGGCTAGAATGCAAAATCTTCTTACCCCACAGGGATACCAGACAAGACCATGAAGGAGAAATCTACAAAAGCTGAAGAGATAATCTAGTTCTTGCACTAGAAATGGTTAGGTGGGGACAGTACTTTAGCATATATCATACGTGCTTACTGTATGCATCTGCTTTTGGCTGCAGTCCAAGATGGGATACAGGGCGAAGTAGACTTCGCTGAGATCCTCTGTTGAGAGAGAGGAGAACTGAGGCAAATCTGTCTAGAAGGTAAAGTGGACAACGCATCTAATCATGAGGAAATTACTATGTTGAGAAATGCCCAATTTTGCAAGTATGCTGGCATATCTCCTTTCATGGATAAAAACAGGTCCAATACGTATGAGGGATTGTGACTTCAAAAGGGGGCTGAATGGAGAGAAGAGATAGAATCTGTGAGGTAGTAAACATATAAATAATCATTTAAGTATAAATTGTTTACCTACAAATATCATGTGGCACTATTGGATTCTAGATAAAAGAAAATTTCAGATGCTATTTATGTATAGGTTTATGGTGATTGTTGCTGTAGTGGTACGTGTGTACTTGTGATGGCTAGCAGGAATTGCCTTGAATTTGAATCCCATTAGACAATTCTGGTCCTTTAACAAATGTCAGAATACATTCGAGGAGCAGTGTTGCTGTACTGCTGAAGTTGTCCTACTAGGAAAAGTTTGGTTGCAGCATTTAAGCATGTAGGAAATGAAGTTGTTAGATTACATAATAGTATTACTCTTATTTTTTTAATAATCTTGTATGAAATGTGGTTTTCCTCTTGCATTTTAACAACCTGAAACAACCTGAAAAAACCCCTCTATTTTCTCCTTTTTAATCAGCCCACCTTTGACACACTTTTTTCTTGACTGTGGAGGCTTAGCCCGAACAGATAAGAAACCGGCAATTTGTAAAAGTTATCTCAAGCTGATGACGGAACTTTGGCACAAAAGCAGGTATGGCATCATTTTGGTGACGAAATGATTATAAATGAATTCCAGAATCGTGAAGGATGCATTCATCTGTCCTAGGTTTCTAATTTTTATTTTTTGTGTATCACAGTATTACTCTTATAAATTAAAGAAGGAAAGACTAACTTGCAGGATTTAAACAATCCTTATACCGTGTTCTTTTCCATATCTACCAAAAATAGGACAAATAATTGATATAAATTGTAGTAAGGAAGACCTGACAAGAAAGAGATGATAAACACTATACAAAGTAGCATTATACTTTTAAAAATAAGTTTATATCTGCCATAAATACCTATAAAATCTTTAATTACTTTATCTTCTCTGTGTCCTTCATTCTGTGTCAATGTTTTATCAATTTCTCTTATTTCCTTGTATGGAATTTCTGTTAACTCTGTCTAAGAAAATACTTAAGAAAATGTAACTACAAAGCTACAGAAACAGTAATTGTTCATAGTGCCAAGAGTATGTCTGATTTGTCATCTGGTAATCTGGCAAGAATCTTGGCATAAAAGGCCCGATGCAGTCTCTATATCTGTTGGATGACAGATTTTTTTTAAATTGCATAATTAATAATTCAATACCAATATTATGTTTGGGTAAGATTAATATTATTGGTATTAGACGTGTTATAGTTCAGTTGCAGGTAAAATTATGAACCCAGTAAAGATAGAAAATTCTACTTCAATGCTTGTTTTTTTATGTACATTTACATATTTAAAACTTTTTTTTTCTTTAGGCCTGGTTCTGTTGTTCCTACTGGTTTATTTCAAGGAATTAAAGCTGTTAATCCAACGTTTAGAGGCTACTCTCAACAGGTGAAACTTTCTGATGTCTTTTAAACCTGACTAAGACATAAAGTTATCTCTTATTTTTAAATTTAATGCTTAAGATACTATGCGTCCTGTATTTATTTAAAGCAAATGCAACATAAACTTCAGTTTATATGCTTCAAATGTAGATCATCTGAAACTGAATCATCAACAGTTAAGGAGCATTTTGTGTTTGTTTATATCAAATTCTTGAAAGCCCTTCAGCTTCTGAGAATAACTCTGTTTCCCTTTTTTCAGGAAAATTAAAATAATACGTGTCTAAAACTTTTCCACTGAGTGAAATAATGCTGCTTATATTTAAGCAGTCCCAGAAAACAAAATAAAGGTCTGCAAAAGTATAAAAGAATATAGTAGATTTTTTTATATTCATCTACCAGTTATGTTTTTTTAAAAATTAAATATACAGTATCCCGTTTTCATTTAGTATCTTCGGGAAAAAACCACCATTGCTGTGTGTTTCGTAAGGAATATTGTGGGAACTGTAAGTTGGTAACTTGTTAAATAGGCATGGATTATTATATAGTAAAGGCACTCTTCAGTTGATCCTTCATAAAGTATCATGCTACATTAACACAGTTTGCAGTACTTTATTAAAAGCTCTTGGACTAGAGGAAAAATTAAACCCTGTCATTAGAAAAGCTTACTAATATCTTCCAGGAATCTGATGTTATTCAAAGGAATTTTGCTGTTTCAGTTCGTATGTTTCATATTTGTGGAGTGGAGAATTAGAACACATGTTTCAATCTTCAAATGCTGCATGTAGCTGTAAAGTAAATGTTTAAATAGTAATTTCAATGTTTTTTAATTTACTCATTAATTTCTTAAGCACCACATGAATTTCTGGAAAAGTAGAAAATCAATCTTGATAACCGAAAAGAAACTGTATGGAAAGTTTTGCAGCTTTGAACACTGATGAGAATGTCTTTTTCCATGCAGAGCAACAACTTAATGAGAACCGGTTTAGGTTCTGCCTGGATCACACTTCAGTTGTATGTTTAGCAGGTTTCATGGCAACAATTAAAACAAAGCAGGTCTTTTATGACCAACACTATCCTATTGCCCAGCCTTGCAAGTTGGGCAGCCACGGCCAATATTCAGGGAGAAAAAGGAATTCTTGCTTAAGGAAGAATGTTTATCAGTTAATGTGTGTCTCAAGGTTTGAGTTGTCTTTTTTTTTTGTAAAAAGATTACCAGCAAATAGACATATTAGATTTTTTTTCATTACCCAAATCCAAACCTCAAATCTGATAGTTGTATTTTTTAAGAAAAAGAATGTTTTGTAGTCAGCAGTTGTGAGCTTAATAAGTAATTGCTATGATGGATGGGAATGTTAAGCAGCAAAAATTATTAGGAACAACCAAAATACAAAAAGGAAAATAGAAGCAGTAGTAGTTGCCAAGAGCAGGCTATTGTTTTCTCCCATGCTTGCTTTATTAGATATTCTCTATTGCCAGGAAGCAAGTTGCTGCATGGGTTGTTGAAATTTGGTGGCTTTTAAGATATTTCCAAGCACGGATTAGACTTGTAGTAATACTTGAAAGCTCTTTGTGGAAACACTGATAGTTGAGGAATCTTGTCCAGGCTTGAGAAGAAGAATTAAAATCTTGTTGACAGTGTGATGCAATTGGAAAGACGGGCTAAGTACATCATAATATTTTATTAAAAAGTACTTCCGTGCCCAGTGAAAGCAAGGTTCTGGTTGCTTTGCTGAAGATGCTGCAGAAGGTTTTAAAAAATTGTCCCTAAAACATTCCGTTACTAGCAGAGCTGGAGTCCGACCACACTGTTGGTAGTTGCTTGAGTTACATTTATCATTCATGTAAGCTATGGCAGTATTTTTGTTAGTTTTTGAAATAAGATTTTTCGGAGTTGAAGTGTTTTGGAGGAAACTCGTATGATAAGATTACTGGTGACATGTAAGAAATGGATGCAGGAAACAAGTATGTGGCGTGGAAATGAAAGTTCTTTTGAACATTAGACCTGGGATAGAGGAATTTACTTTATTCTTTTTTAATAGCCAGCTGTAGCTATCGTTTTAGTTGTATGTACCTTTTCCTGATATGACTCTATTATCTTCCAAATATAATGGATTGTAAACTTGTAAAACTTTTTTAAAATCCTAGGATGCACAAGAATTTTTGCGTTGTCTAATGGATTTGCTTCATGAAGAACTTAAAGAACCAGTTGTAGAACTGGAAGATGCCCAGCCTATGAGTGTTGAAGAGAGTATGGAAGAAGACAAGAGCCAGTCAGATGTAGGCTTTCAGCCCTGTGAATCCTGTGGTACCTGTGATAAAACAGAAAATGATGCTATTTTCAAACCTGTCTTAGAGGATCCTGCAGAGACAACCATGTTAATTCAGGATGATGATAACTCAATTACATCCAAAGATTGGCAGAAAGAAAAAATACCAAGCAACAAGCTTAAACGAGCAAATTCTATGGAAGACTTTGAAAAAGTCTTCACAAACATTGCTTCAGAGACCACTGAATTTTTAAATAATCAAGGAACTGTCAAAGTACAGATACACAGCAGATTCTCAGGTAATACATTATTCATGTGCAATTGAAATAGTAAAATTCTTAGCCAGAATATCTGTGTGAGTGAAAATGAGTTGTAGAATACAGTAGAGAGTGTATAGGTCAAATAGGGTAGGTGGATTTACTTGTAAACAATGCACCTTCTTGATTTATTTTTTTCAGTTTAGGTGTTCTGAATTCATTTTGAATTCCCTTGAAAAGCTAGACATTTGTACTGGGTAAGGTTTGAGATAACCCAGGAGAGTGGGCTTTTTTGGTTTTGTTCTTAAAAGTTATGTGAATTGAAATGGTGCTTCATTCCTAAATGTCCAGTGACCTGACAGTGTAGTTAAATAAATTACATGACCATTGTGACTGTTCATTCTGCAGTAAATTTTTTTTGCAGAATTTATAAAATAATGCAAATATTAATTGCAGAGTACATCAGTGATGTCCACATGAATGATATATCTGCAGTCCAAACCCCATCATCAAATGAAGGGATGAACACACGCTTGTCAAACAGTCCTCCAAAATCATTCTCATCGAGCTCCTCACTGGCACCAGTCCACAAAAAAGGTATAGACCCTTCATTTTGTCCCTCCTGGTACAGAGTTGCTCTGTATTAGTTCTCATTTTGTTGTTTCTTGTGTCATGCATGGCAATGCAGTGTTGTTCTTTGGGGTTTTTTATGCCTTATCCCTAGTGGGGAGAGGGAGCGTTATATAAGCTGGACATTTGGTAAGACTCTCTTTACTTCTATAAAATTCTGATTCTTTTGAGGCATGAATACTATTTGCCTCTGCATTGAGAGGATCAAATAATATTTTTAGACAACTTTCTCAATTGCACTGGTTTGGAGAGAGGGGAAATGTGGGAGAAATTACTACCCCCAGAAAAGTAATGCTTTTCGGAGAACAAGCACGTTGGTTCTTCAGCGGAAGTTCAGTAAGTGAACATTTTAGTCTGTTAAGGTTTCAGTAGCCATGTGTATCTATACTGTAGATAGACTTGTGAATGCTAGCTGCTTTCTCTGCTGTGTATTTCATTTGGCACTGTCCACAGTATGATGTGTTTATGAGCATCCAGAATGCTTAGACTTTTACTGCCTTTAGATACAAGACAGTGCAGCTTTAGGGCACAAGGAACTTTTTTTTTTTACCCTTATTTGTTTGACAGTAGGTTATTTTAATAAAAGCTTGTCTTTCGGAACATGGTTTTAAGGCTAGCATTAAACCAAACCAAAAAAATCCCACAACTTTAACATTGTCATCCTCTTTCATTCAACAGGCTGTCCAGGATAAGTTCTGAAAATGTTCATGTTATCCTTTTAATGCTTTAGCATTGATGTTGAATGACAGTGATTTAATGGACTTAAATCATTGACCTCCGTGGTTCATTTGTTCAGCAGTTTTGACACTGCATCTGTACTACTGTCTCCAGTTTTGGCTTCACCATTACAGGAAGGTTTTAGACAAACTGAAGTGAGTCTGTCAGAAGAGGTACTAGGTGTCTGGAGCCTGTCATGTACACTGAGAGTCTGAGAGAGCTGCGTTTGTTCAGCCTGGAGAAGGAAAGGCTAAAGGGGAACTGCTGTCATAATTATGGGTGGTTATAGAGAAGGCAGAGCCAGACTTTTCTTGAAGCCATGCAGCAAATAGAAATGGAAGCAAGTTGCAGAAAGGAAAATTTCTATTAGGTGGAAGGGAAAAAAGATCTTTCCAATGAGTGGTTGTATGAATACTGGAAGAGAGGTGGGAGCCCAGAGGTGCCCCAAGGTTCTTGGAGTTGGATATTCCAAAGTTCAACTAGAGCTGCTTTGAACAGAGACTGTACCAAATGATATCCAAATGTCTCTTCCAGTCTAGACTACTGATTTTTGTCACTTCCTAATAATTTAATTCTTGGTCATCCTTATTGAGTATTGAGGGAACAGATATGTATGCAGTAGAACTGACTAGGCAGCCATTTGCAAGCTCGTAAGTTGGATTTTATTTTAATCCCCCATAATGCTAGGGGAATGCCCTAGTGTGCTAAGACTTGTGTCTGGGGGCTAATACCTAATTACAACACACCTATTCCCTTCTCTTCCATTTCCACCTTGCTGAAAGCATATGGTGTCTGTTGGGTGCCACAATTCTAAGATGCTTCTGCTTGTCAGCGTCTTCCACTTCTTCCTGCTGTTTGTTAGTGTGGTTAAATACAGCACATCCTCCACATCACTGATAAATAAAGACTTTAGAACCATCTTAAAGCAGTTTAGTGTCAAAATAACTGATTGAAAGGAGCCTTAGAGAATTCTGGGCAACAGACTCTATAAGGCAGTTTGTGTCGATGATAAATAAAATATATCTGATCTGAGGGTTTTTCAGATTACTTCTATCAGCTGTTCTTTCTGCTGGAGATACTATTGAATCTTTCTAGGTGTATGGTATGATGAAGAGACAATACGTAATACTGCAGGACAGTAAAGGGACAAGAGTACTTGCTTATGGGCAAACTCTTTATGTACAGAGGAGCCTTGGTGGGTTGTGTTCTATGTGAAAGATTATTAGAGTAATTCACTTTCCTTCTCACTGTAATTATTTCCATGTTTCACTACCTATCTTGTTACTGGCTGTCAGCATTTTGGCAGAGTTTGCCTTTGACTCCTACAAGATTTTTGAGTGGTCTCTTGGGTAATATACTGACTCCAGAAGAGGGTTTGTGGTCTTCATTTTAGCCTGCAATTCCAGTAATCAGTACAGCCCAAGAGACTGCTCTGGTGTGTTTACTTAATTAGTAGTGGATTTAGGTGGGGAGTGCATGTTATTGGCTTGGAGTTATTTTATTTTTTTTTTAATAAGCTGCTGTTAGGCTGGAGTCTAATAGTACATTTAGTCTAATTCAACCCACTGTCATCAGTGTTGTGATACAATATGCTTGTGTGTGAGCTCTTCAGCCCAACATGGTTAAAACTTCCTGGAAACATGTTTTCTTAAATGTAATGAAATTAAATGTCAGATGGAACGTGCCTTTTTAAGTTTATAGCTTGAGGGATTCCTGCCAAGATGAATCTTGTAGCAGTAGGCTGTAAATTTCAAGACTGGCAGTTTGAGTTTTACTTAAACAGAGGCAAAATTTTCTGGTGTTTGTCCTCCTTAAACTGCTTGAGGAACCTACATGAATTGCCGAGTACTAGCAGAAATCTAGTTGTGTAATTTCTAATAAATACTTAGTAAATAGAAAACAGGGCTTGGCTTATAATTTAATTGTAAATATGTGTGATCTCCAATTACATTATGCAAAGTTGATGGAAATCAGAATCCATTGTATGTTGATTTACTTTCAGCATTTTATTTTTGTCATTTTATAGTTTCAACTGTATCATCACCAAAAAGGAAGAAGCGCAAGAAGTACAGGAGTGTTATCTCTGATATATTTGATGGGACTATAATAAGCTCAGTACAGTGCTTGACTTGTGATCGGGTGAGTAAGGAGGGGAAGTTCTAGCTTTTAATATGGTTTGGGGTTTTTTTTTTGTCAATACAAATACTTACAGCTTCATGAATACAGTCATTCTCTGGTAACTTTATTCTTTTGTGGCAGGTTTCCCCAAAAGGCTAGGTTATTTCATACTTGCCTATTCAAATAGTAATAGCAGCTACTACTAGCACTTTGTGTTTAGATGAGCTTGCATTCATTGAGCTGGATATTTACTCAGAGCTGAAAAATAACATTTAGAGAATTAGTTTACAGCAAGGATGGAGAAAGAGGCTTGCCTTTCAACCTCACTTAGGTATGATTAATTTTTAGTAATGTTCTGAATATCCTAATGCATACCTGCTGCTGTCATAAGTTCTCGAGTGCGTGTTACAAAGAATAGTAAAAGATGGTAGTCTAATCATACTGCTATAACAGTCTTGCCAGATAGATTGAGGCTAAGAAAATTCATGTCTTTCAAAAAATCCAAGTAAAGACACTTACTTTTACAGGTGATATGAATCATTCGCTGTTTTCTGAAGTTGTTGTCTACTGCAAGATGTGGTGCGACATAGGAACAGTTGATTTTTTTTCTGTACTAGTTGCTTATAGAATTACTTAGAACAGCACATGTGATCATTTACAAAAAGTCAGTTGGACACTAGACAGACATACCTAGTGGACCACTTTAGTTTCAAAGCAGCAGTATGTCTAGTGAGCAACTTCAGTTTCAAAGCAATAGTATCAAATATTGGATATCCAAATCTTTGCATTGGGAACAAGTTTCTCGACATAAGGTTTAAGCCTAACCATAATGCAGTTGCATGCCCTTACTGCATCCTTGTTTTAGGTCTAAGAATACAGAGGCCTCAGGGTAATCTGGTGAGCAAGTTCAAAAAACAAGTAAGAATTTTTAAAGTTTGCTTGATGTTTACTCTGTAAGTGATCACTAAATCCAGCATGGGAGAAAGAAAACGCACAGCTGGGTCTCTTTTGCAGCGGGTCCAGTTACATCAGGTCAAGATAACGTCAAAATAAAATACTGTCCAAACAATGGTCTGAAGCTTTCTGAAACAAGCCAGTGTAACAGGAGCCCAAGGCAAAAATCGTAGTGCTTTGTATGACTAGTAGGAAGACAAATGATTAATAAGGGCTTTTTAAAAAGTTTCAGTGATAACAATGTGCAAGTTCGCTCTAAAATGTTATTTTTCCTACTCTTTTTTTAGAAAACTAATTCTTGCGTCTCCTTATTTATAATTAATTTGCTATTTAGTGGAATTTTCAACAATACAGTGACCTGGTATTTACTGGTGGACTTTACAGAATTCAATTTAATTCCTTTCTCTTCAAGCTTAACTGTATTTTGTTTCATTTGTTTTCTTCTTTAGCTGTCTGTAACCCTGGAGACCTTTCAGGATCTGTCCTTGCCTATTCCCGGTAAGGAAGATCTTGCTAAACTTCATTCTGCAAGTCATCAGACATCTCTAGTCAAGGCAGGGTCATGTGGAGAAGCGTATGCCCCCCAGGGATGGATAGCTTTTTTTATGGAATATTTCAAAAGGTAAATAATATTTACCTTGTTTTTTTTATTTATCTATTTTGAAATTCCAGTTTCTGCTCTTCTGGCAGAACATTTGTTGGTTTTCTTTCTTTTCTGTCAATGATGTTTCAGGTTTGTTGTCTCATGTGTTCCTAGCTGGTTTTGGGGTCCAGTTGTAACCTTACAAGATTGTCTTGCTGCCTTTTTCGCCAGAGATGAGCTCAAGGGTAAGAGGTTAATTACATGAACATGTTTCTTTTGATCCCTGCCCCCCCCGCCCCCATCTCAGTAAGATGATTAATATCTTCTTAGCTTCGTGCAATTAAGCAAAGGCCACGTGCTAGACTGTAATTCAGTTGTTCCTTGCTCTTATGGGATCATTCATTTCAAAAAGGTAAGCTTCTCACTCAGCTGCATATTTGAGGCAAAAAATGCCCATGAAAGCTGCATTAAAAATGTCAAGTAAATCTGAATCTGATTTAATGAAATGGTATCATAAAAACGTTAAAAACTACTACATTAATATTCATTCTCATAACCTTAATTTGGAGTCAGTAAATTATTTCCCTGTTAAATTATATAGCGTAGTCTCTTGAGATTATACTGTACTGCTTCATAGTTGAAAGCATAAAACCTAAGAACCCTTCTATTTAGTTGCCATGTCAACACTCTCACGACTGTTAAATATTGAATGCAACCTGAGATAAATGCACTTGCAACTTTTATATATCAAATGTATGTGCTTGAAACAATTCGGATTTAGAGAATAATGGCTGTTTTTCTTCTCCCTGATATTTGCAGGTGATAACATGTACAGCTGTGGAAGGTGTAAAAAGTAAGCTGACTTTTACCTTTATTTGTTTTAACTTGTCTTAATTTGATTGCTTTAATGCTTTTGTTAGTCAAGAGGTATTTATTTCTGTTGGATATGTCACAGTACTATTAATCTTTTTGATACTACCTTGTGTTCTGGCTGTCATAAATTTAGTATTACAAAGTGCAGGAATCAGGAATCACTGACTCACCGTACCATATTGCAAACCAAATGTGCTTAATTCTTTTTCATGTTCCTTACAAATTTAAACCTTTCTAAATTATTTTCAATTGATAACATAAAAGCTTTTAGCCCTCTATATTACTAGCAGGTTTTCACTGATATGCAGTAGGTCACTTCAGTGTGTTGAAACTAAGTAAATATACTATGGCTTTAAATACTAAAGAACCAAGAAACAGAAGTGGTCTGAAGACTGCTCGAAGCCCTTTATGGAAAAGGAGTGTTTTTCCTTGCTATATGACTGATGATCTGCTGTAGGTAATTTCTTAAAGATAAATTTAATTGGTTTCTTTTTTCTCTTTTTGCTGAATAATCAGCTTTCATGAAGCTTAAAGTTCCTTCCTTTATGCTAAGAGAAACAGTTAGCTAGATGGAACTTGATTATCTGTACTTGCTGCTTTGAATTTTTCAGCAGCACAAATTGTCTTTTCTTCTGAAGCATCATTGTTTGTATAATTTTGGCAACTCCATCTCTAGTCTACATTCCAGAAATATTTTGAGTTTACTAATGTAATGTTCGGCTTAGACTTCTGCTGATCTAGCACAATAAAATAAAGCCTTTTCAGAACTAAGTATTGATTGTTTTGTTTTTTGGTTTTTTTCCTTCGCTTAGGTTAAGAAATGGAGTGAAATTCTGCAAAGTGCAAAAATTTCCTGAGGTACTGTTACACACGCACTTTAAAGCACTTTTTCTGCATGATTAGGAATGTGGTAAGACTAATGAGTTGCATGGAGTAAATTGTGTTTATAATGTTATATGATGAAAACATATCTTCATATTGGTATTTGTTTTAAGAATGTGAGCAGCGTTTGATTATTCACCCTGTAAGGAAAGTGAACCTTGTACATAAAAAATAAAGTTAGAAGAATGGGGCTTTTCTATGGTGTTACTTCAGCCTGCGGAACTTATTTATACTGTAGATCATAGAATTAAATACCACAGCCACACTGGAAATCTTTTCTAACTTTAAGTTTTAAAAGTAATCCAGTCTTACACTTCAAAACATGAGTTGATGGCTGCAATAATCAGGAAGAATTAATAACACTCGTGCCAAGATTGTGCATTGGGTGCACTGAGGGAGAGAAAAGGTATGTTCTTCATTGCTGCATCAGTGTCAGTAACTGTTCAGGACTGTGTTTTTATACTGTCAGTAAGATAAGTCTTTGATAATTACAAATTAATTTCTAACTCCTTGAGCCACAATTGATTTAAAAGAAAATAATCTGTGGAACACAGAGCTTGTGATAGTTGCCTTCAGGCCATAGAGGAAAGTGATCCTTATGGGATGATAAAAGGAAAAGATGGCATGTACAGTGTAGTTATTGAATAGTAGCATGTATAGTTCTTAAGTAAATCTGTCAATCCTTCTTACAGATATTGTGTATTCATCTCAAAAGATTTAGACATGAACTTATGTTTTCCACAAAAATTGGGACCCATGTGTCCTTTCCCTTGGAAGGCCTTGATCTTCAGCCTTTCCTTGCAAAGGACAGTCCAGCTCAAATAGTGACTTACGATCTGCTATCTGTTATCTGCCATCATGGAACTGCCAGCAGTAAGTATGAGTTTGATTGTTTTGTCTTTGCAGTTGATGTTCACATCAGCACTTCTGTTTAAGGGATCATACCCATACACTGAAAAGTAAATAGATGAGCAATTATAATATGAAAGATAAATGCTGTGATCTTTACCTTGAACCATAAGATGGCTTGTTCTTAAAGAGTTGATGCATCTTTGAAATTGTATGACATACCTAAATAAAATTGTACATGGAAAAAAAGTAACAGATCCTGGAATATTAAGTAAAAAACCCAATATGCACTGTTGAAAGTGAACAGTAATGTACAAACAATGTTATATGCCAGCAGAAGACCAGTTGACCAGCTGTTCTATACAACTGCTGTTTGTCTAGAGTTTTGATGCTTTGTGTGTCCTACTTTTTTGGAAGGAGTTCACAAAGCAGTTCAAAGATGCCAGTAATTTTTTTAGAAGATGTTCTCTTGGATGATCACAGCCAATTAACCCCAAAACAGGCAGTAACTGCTATTTATGGATAGTCATGAGTAGCTGAATAAATGTCTCATTGCCATATGTCAAGCTCATTTCTGCCCAGGTGCTGTCAGTATTTGTAAGATTTGGAAAATAGGAGAAAGAAAAGTTTGAAGCCAGAAACTTCACAGATTTTTATAGATGCTACCCACCCCCTCATGCTTCCCAAACCTGATGTATCCATTGTTTAGATTAAGTTGTTTCCATTTTTTCTAGATGCTTTTTCATCTTCCGATTAGTGCTTGCTGAATGATGCTTCTCATAATCAGTTTAGTAGATATTTGATTATTTAATTATTGGCAGTTGAATATGTATTTTAAAATAGTAATATTATGAATATATATTACGAATAGTCTTCAAAACACAGTTAAGTATAGTCTTGATATCATGTAGCTGTTTCACATCTATGCTGATTTCTACTCTAAAGCATACAAAGATTTGAAAAGAATTCATTTTGGAAACTGATTAGGGTAAATTTTTCAGACAGTCTTACTCGGATTTGAATATCATGGTTCCGGAGTGCATTAGACAACAGGCTGCTTGAAGACTTCAAGGATATGCTGAAAAATGGTGTCCAACTTTCCACTAGTTGATCCTGAGTTTGAGAGAAGTTAATACCCAGATAGTGTCTGCTAATGACTTTATGTTTCTCCCATTTAAGACTTGCTTTTTGTTTACTTATTTCCTTTTCATGTATTGCAGAGTAAAATGGGCAGCTCTGGACACTTTTTAATGACTCTTGCTTCTAACACTCTAGGTGGACATTATATAGCTTATTGTCGCAACAACTTAAATAATTTGTGGTATGAATTTGATGACCAGAGTGTCACAGAAGTATCAGAATCCACAGTGCAAAATGCAGAAGCCTATGTTCTCTTCTACAGGTAGGAAATTAAAAGTGTGATCATATTCGTATTGTCAGGTATGTACATAACTTTTTAAGCAGTTGGGCAGCTTTCAGAAATCAGCTGCCCCACAAGAATTACAATGGAAGAATTTGACCAACCAGAAAAGCCTATGCTGGAGAGAGACTTAATCCTTCACTTATGTCCTTAACACTTGCTCTGTCACTGCTAAAACATGTATGGAACTTAAGATTAAAATTAAATCTGCATAAATAAAGCATAGTAACATGACTAAAAAGAGAACTTTTAAGCAACTGTTAGAACTAGCCACCGATTACCTAATTTTCAATTAAAGGAAAGGAATTCTGCACAAGGGGAGGTTTTGCACACAGACTCTTAACTGTTAGAGCACTAAAGGGAATTGTGGAAAGTCTTTAGCAGGTGGGATGTGGAACAACAGAGGTTGTACTGTGTTGTAATTTAATTTCAGGGAATTTATATGCTGGTCTTTTTTCCTGAAAGTTGAAATGCGAGAAGTCATGTTATTATCATCTTCAGTCTAAGGAATTTTTGTACTTGAAGTAATAAAAGCAACTTAACTCAATTTTCAAATTCTAAGTTTCTGGCACTAAGATCAAATTTCCACTAAAAGTTGACTGCGAAATAGATTGTGTCAGAGTTGCACAAGAAATGGGATGTGTTCTGAGAATGCTTAAACTTCCATTAGGAGCACTTGTACCTGCGATTGTCTGAGCTAAGCCTGTGAGTCTGATGCGGTAGGTCTTCTTTTAAAAGGAATGCTGTATTGCCAAGAAAGGCCACTGTACCTGGTTGTGGGCAAACATATTAAAATTAATCAGAAAATAATAGCATTCATAAAATTTGGTTTTAAAAAAGAATATACCCACAAAACACTACCACACACACAAAATAGATATTCTTTCAGTGCATTTTAGAAAGCTTAGTGGACATATGTATGCATTTTTAAATTACCGCTGGAAGGTGAACTTACTTGAATTTTATTTTCAGACTTCTAAGGTTTTTGTTAAATAATTTTGATCTGAATTTAAACAGGTAATGTATTTTAATTGGGTTAATAGCATTTGTTTTTTCCTACTCTTTTAGTCTAATTTTGCTATACCATAATTAGCCTTGTTGCTATAGCCATTAGGTCTACCTGAAGCTTTTCTATCGGCTGTTTGCACCAACTTTTACTCCATAAATTAACTGAGGTGGCACAGCTTTTGTGTGATGCTGAGTCAGGTTTCAGATCAGAGTTTTGGAGGATGGAATGAATGGTTCAAACCTGCTTTTGGAAAAAGAGAGATTCTATTCAATGTAAAAACAGGAGAGCAGAGATACTTCTAGCTGGACAGCAACAGCCTCAATGAGAAGGGTAGGGAGGATGCAGGAAAAGTAGGGGAATTACCTGATCTATTTACTGTTCAGCCTTACTTCTGAAGGTAAGTAAGGAGCATCTGCCCAAGGAGTACAGCTCACAAAGCTTTAGCTCAAAAGATGCATAGAGGAAATGGGCAGATGGGCAGAGCCTTATCTCCTTCTCCTCTGGTAGTAATCACCTCTGCAGTATAGTCTGCTGTCTCTGTTGCAGTCCAGCTGCTTTGTTTTTTCAGGCTGGTAGGTTGAATGGGAACTGTCAGGGGTTTTTGAATTGTTGAACTAAGCAGGCAAAAGTTTTCTTGTAAGTATGGTAACACCTGTGCCATGGTGTGTCAGAACTAAGGACAAGCATAGGTTTAACAGAGCAAGTAGTCTTTGCTGCCCTTCCTGCTCTGTACTGACTCTTGTTACACATGGTTCTGTAATGTGACAGTCTAGGTTCCTGCCAGATATTTGGATGGTGGCTCTGGCTGTGTGCATAAAAGGTGCAAGTTTTTTTTCACATGCTAAGTCAACTACTTCATTCTAGTAGAACTTTGAAGTATAGACATGACCCAGGTAATTTACTTGAAAGTACAGTTTTCTTTTCACAAAGTAAATTATCTGCACTGTACAAAAGGATATGTATTTGTTTAATGATTTCTGGTTTGGTAATAGAAAGAGCAGTGAAGAAGCACAAAGAGAGAGACGGAGGATATCAGGTCTACTGAGTATGATGGAACCGAGTCTTCTGCAGTTCTATGTTTCCAGACAGTGGTTAAATAAATTCAAGACTTTTGCAGAGCCGGGACCAATTTCAAATAATGACTTTCTCTGTATGCATGGAGGTGAGACTGTAATTGAGTGTCATTTAAAAAGAATTTGTCTGCCGACTTGTAGCTATACAGGGATGTACACTTGTTTTAATTAAAGAAATTTTAATATAGCATGTTCATATTATAACTTCTATAACTTCTTAGGTAAATTAGAAGTAAGTAGTTCTTACTTAGTAGTTCTAAGTCAATTATTTCTCTCATTTTAGTAGTTGACTAGTTGGAAATGATACTGTGTGAAGTTCTAAGTTTTTCTTCTTTTCTCTGCTTATTTGATTTTCTTTATAAGCTTTCTTGATTCTTAAAGAGGAACAGTTTGGCTTATCTGCTTGCTTGATAAACATGTATATTCTCATTTTTGAAATTCCTGTCACTTTATCATCATCCTTAATACTTTGGTCTGCCAATCTAAATCTTCTTCTCAGTTATGTGCTAGGAGCAACAAGAAGGTTTGAAAGCTGCAGAACAAGAAATTGTTCTGGTGCAGAGTGTCCAGTGCATAGCAGTGTGAAGTAGAGTAGTAATTCTGTGTATTTTGTATAGGAGCATAAAAATTTTACTTTGTACTAAATGTTAATAAAAATGAGAGAATTACATTAAACAAAACATACTTGGGGAAATATCCATATTTGAGTGCTAACATTGCAAGAAATCATCACTATGTGATGTTCTTATACCTATTTTCTAATAAAAAATACAGCTGTATTAGATTAGCAGTTAAAGATGTTGCCCCTTTTGCTGAACCAAACTTTTAACATAGGAATATTGTGCCCCTATAGCAATTTTCAGAGTGTGTACATGTGAGGGCTTGTGGCTGTGGCTTTCCTTTTACAGGGTTACAGCAGATGACTCTTCTTGTACCAGTGCCCGAACTACTAGATTTTCCTTCTTGAAAATAACTCCTGCTTAGCACATTGTTGCTTGCTATGTGCTTCAACTCAATGCTTCTAATTCTGCAAACCCCTCTGTTTCTGCCTGCCTCAAAATTTCACTACTTACAAGCATTCATGTTATCTGAAGTAATACAAAAAGGTCTACAGCAAATAAGAATATATAGTTTGCTAATTGTTTACATGGATAAACAAAGTATTTAATCACTCTTTAACATTTTAATTGTATATCTTAAGAAGCATTTTGCAATCAGTATCTAAAAAGGATTCTAGCCCTTAATTTTAATCTTTCATGTAGTTTGCTTTTGCTCTTTATAAACTTTTCAGCCTCATAAAAAACCCTAAAATTAGAGTGGTCTCTTTAAGTACAGTAATATGCTGTGGTAAAACTTGTTTCACATGATTTCTCTGAATGCAGTGCAGGGTTATACTTTTTTAATTGTATTTAATTTTTTTAATTTTATTTAGAGACCTCTAACATAGCCTCCTCTCCCCCTACCCCCCAATAAAATCCACAAGTCAGTCTCTCTCTTGTTGCTTTTGCAGGTGTTCCTCCACACAAAGCTAACTTTATAGAGGACCTAGTTGTAATGCTACCTCAAAATATATGGGATAATCTGTATAGCAGGTAAGTTTTGTACTGTACCTGGAAAAAATCCACTGATACACTTTGAGAGCAAATACAGGTCAAGCAGCAGCCACATCAGACTTCAGAATTACTGGCTGAGATAAAAATACATATACTCTAGGCACAAACTAAGTGAAGGGATTGCAAATGGCCGATTTATGTAATTTGCTTGTGCAAAGTAATGCTACAAGCCTGCGTATAGTAGTGTGTTACTGGCATAATACTGGAGTATTAAACCAATAAACATGTATGGTATGTACAAAATGACACAAAGTAGGTCAGCAAAAGTATGCTTTGCAAGAGGTATTTTGAAAGAGCTCTTTCTATTAGCTTCCTGTTCTCTTGTTGGCTGGAGACAGCTTTTCTTTTATGTTGGCTTTGAATCCATAGCCTCAGCTGGCAGTACTGCTTCAAAATAACTTAGATACAAGTGTTCCATATAACTACTCTATGCTTTTTACTGTAGGTCAGGTTTAAGTGCTTGCTTATAAAGGAGGGATTCTTAAAAGATGTGTCTCCTTTTAAAGTAACAAAAAGCTGCAGAAGAGCTTTACTGGTGACTTTAAGGACTCTGTACTGCACTTGCATTAAATATTTTTATCTGTTAATTTCCTGCCACTTAAGCAATATAGGGAAAGGGTTGGGGGTTTTTTTTGTTTTGTTTTAAAGTTTCAATGGCCACAAGTGGAAAAATACAAACAATACTTTTTCCAGCTTATTTCCACTTTCGTAGATGTGGAAGGTGTACTGAATTCAGTACTTTGGATGTGCTGAATTTTTCTCCCAACCAAATGACAAAGGCATTATTCATTTTCTATATGCAGAAATATTTATTAAATCTGAAGGAAAATGTTCTTATACTTCTCTTTAATTTCCCTTCTCTATAAGCCTTTTTAACAAGATACCAAACTTCAATCATTTGATAGAAAGATAGTCCCAGAGATGATAGGGTCCTCCAGATTTTGCGAGTAACCTACTAGGTAGAAAAAAGGCATGAATTGTTTTTGCCAAACAGTTTTCTGTCTGGTATCCTGACTGGCATGCACAGCCTTCAACACAGAGTAGCTCTGAAGCAACCATGTTCTGCTTTTTGTCTTCCTGTTATCTGGGAATTATGTGAGAGTTCCATGTCTGCAGTGGGTGAGAATTAGGGTGAGGAAGCCAAACTTCGTGGCAGCTGACTTTTGCTGAGATAGTATTAAGGAGATATTCATCTAGGATGCCAGTTGCCAGTCCATGTAAGTCCCAGACACACTTACTTTGCTGATCACCTGGTGCTGCATCTATTCAATTCCAAATACTTTGGGGTCAGAGTCAAGTGCTTCAAGTAGTACAGTATAGTATAATCCATACTTGACCTATTTGAGTTAAAAACCTGTGAACTGATCAATGCAATCTAAATACAAAGTGTCATCTTCAGAGGTACAATTTAAGTGGCAGATGACCATTTTATGAAACACGTCTTTGTTGAGTTGGGATGATTGAGTATGTATCAAAAAACTTGTATGTACGAGTGCTATTGTACTGAAATAATCCTTTAATTTTCAGCTAAAATACAACACGTCTGTATTTGGAGGGGAAAAAAAATGGAAAATATGGAGGGGGAGGGTCACGGAGAGTAACTTTTTAAGAACAAAACAATGAGCAAGTTTAGAGGCTGGTGTCAAGGAGGTAGCAAACTGATAAAGAGCCTGCAATGGAATGGGGGAACATGTTTAAAGATAGCACTAGCTGGAACATTTCTAGAAGCTGTTTCTTAGATGCCTTTATTAGAATCACACATGGTGTATACATAACGGAATAGTTGCTCACTGACCTGTTCTTCCCATAGTAGTGCCTTTTGAAGTAGTGATATAGCGGAGTTTGAGATGGTTTATACTGGCTTGAGGCAGTCAGAACTTGGAAGATGATTATGTCTTAGGATGGAGTGCAAAATATTACTAGGAGAATAAACGATGGCATTTGTAGATCAGTGTGACTGGCACGTATCAGACTTCCGTTACATATAATGAGAAGCTGACACTTGCAGTGTTCACAGGTGCGTGATCTTTTTACATGGTATTTCCCACAAGGTTAATGTTTTTTTACTTTTAATGCAGGTATGGAGGAGGACCAGCTGTTAACCATCTGTATGTTTGTCACACCTGCCAAATAGAGTCTGAAAGAACTGAAAAAAGAAGGAAAAATGAATTGGAAATGTTTATTCGGGTAAAAAAGTAAACACTTATTCATTCTGCTTTTTAACATCACCTGATATTCATGACGACTCAAGGGGTTACTACAAGTGCATAGGTGATTCCTGTAACAAATGGACTTTATTAAATATCTGTGTACCTATATAGAAACCCTTCTTTCCTGTTGCCAACAGTAATGTTCTTGTGATATCCCAGATAACTGTTTAGATGGAAATGTACTTAGAGAAAATATTTAATGTGTTTCTTAAATTTTTTTTTTTATAGTATGGAAACTGAGTGGAGCCACATGAGCAGTTGTTCTTTATACACTGCCAGCGATCTGTTCTGTGCAATCTGATAAGGTTTAAGTGCAATAATACTGTGCCAGCAAAAAGTTAATCATAATCTTTATCTCAGGTTCTAATTTTTAAAAATTCATTAGAGACATCAACAAATATAAATAATTCAGTGTGAAATAAATGCCTTAATCTTGTAAAGGATCTATCTGTAAAATTAATATCAAGCAGCTACTATGTTTTCCACAAGTTAGAGATTATGTGCATGAGTCTGGTAAAATAACTACTAGTAATAATTTTGTAATTCTTAAACCAAAAATGTATTTTTAAGTTTTCAGTGAAAACAAATGCAGAGATATTGAGGTCCCATTTCTGCTATCTTAATTTAATGAGAGGGAGAAAAATAGAATTGCAGGTTTTCTTTCAGTTCTATGTGTGCTTTAATCACACTTCAGAGATGGCGTCAGCTTTCCCATATTTTAACTGCTATTTGAACTTTTTAGTAATTTATTTTTCTTTAGTCTGCGTTACCACTGGATAGTAATTATTAACAACATTGAGTCAACCTCATTTGCTTTAGCGATCAGTATTTTTCCAGTATAAGCAATGATAACATATGCACTGTTGTGCAAGTATTGTTACTGGTTAGCAGACAGAAAATTCTGTTATCCTCTATAAAGATTGCTTTAGGGAATGATTGCAAAACTTATTCCATCTGAAACCTAAAGAAGTTGTGTTGATGCTTAAGGTTCATGGCTTCAAGGGGGAAGTATAGCTGTATTATTACAGAGGTAAAAGATAATGGTTTTAAAGATTTAAGTGACTTTTTGCATGTTTTTTAATCACGTGAAAAGATCTGTAGTCTCTGAAAAAGAATAAAATGTTAAACTTCCTAAAATCTTAATTATTTTAAAAAATACTTTTTTTTACAATAGAAACAGATTTAGTTAAATCCAACTGAGACTCTTAGCTGTTTTTTGTCATTTATACCGTCACTTGTATTGCCTTGCAACAGAAACTCAGAAAACCAGGATGTGATTTTTCTTTTTTTTTTTTTAAATTAATTTTGAAATAGTACGAACAAAAAATATTTTGTGGTTTTTAAACTGAAGCAAAGAAAAGTCATGAAAAGTCCCAGTGCATTAGTTCACCGTGCCTTGCTTGGAATCCTACTGGCATCTGTTCAAAGTATTAGGGCAAAAACAATCATAGATGAATATATAGTTCAGCACACAAAGAACCTTCCATAAAATTGTGGAGCAAATTTTTCAAAACACTGTTTTGTTTTATTTTATTTTTATAAAATAAGTTTTCTGCTTTCTTTTGCTGCATGAAAGTTCAGCCTTCACAGTAATTATCCAGTAGTGTTTGATGGGTAAGCACTTGTGCTTAAGAAGAACTTGTTGCTGTTTCCAGGAAAAAATAAATAAATTCTCAAGTAAAGAATAAATCATCTTTTAAGATGAATGCTACCACCACATCAAAATCTGACCTCAGGAATTCACCAGGTGTTTACTGTTCTGATGGTCAGTAGTTCTTCAAAATGTTTTGTAGCAGTGTAACATTAATGCTGTTAATAATTACACTGGTTAAAATAATTCAGTAGCTTAAAGAAAAAAAAGCAGAAAAACACAGATGCTTTTCCCTTTCAGCTTAATAGAGCATTCCAAGAAGAAGAATCTCCATCAACGTTTTACTGCATCAGTATGCAATGGTTCAGAGAATGGGAAGGATTTGTAAAGGGTAAAGACAGTGGTAAGTTGTGCTTCATTTCAAAATACGGGAAGTTTTTTCTTTTTTGTTGTCATGTAGTGGTACTGTTTAAGTAAATTGTTTCTGCTTTGGTAGAAGGCTGCCAGAAGAAGAGAGAGAGAAGGCAACAAACATCTAAGACACAGGTTTTATAGGTTACAAATATATCCAGGAACCAAGTTGCAGAATATAGTCAAATAATTCACAAGACTAGATAATGGGATAGTTGTGGAAAGAACGTTCCTTGTTTGCAGGGGGTTTGCTGTTAGCAGCAGCAGGAAGATTGGGTCTAAGTACAAGGGGGGATGGATTTTGCTGTACAAACTGATAGATAATGCTACAGCTTCTGGAGGAAAGGTGACCTCACTGTCATGACCTAAACTCATAGAAAACTGAGTAATAACTATATAATATCACTTTAGCCTGCTTTAGCCTCTAAGTTTTTGAAATGGAAACACTGATAAAATGTTTTACAGTCTTGTCTGAGTCTGCTCTAGGACAACTTTGATACGGGTAAGAATTAGGATTAATTTGTGTTTTATGTTGCTTGAAGACTTACTGCGATCATGAATGCTTTGAAAAATTTGCTCTTGATAAAAATTCTGAGTAGTTTTTACCAACTTAGAACATACTGTTAAGCAGTACAAGAACAAGCAGTAAAACAAACAAGCTATTTCTCCTTCCATTTGAAAACAGAACCTCCAATCTGCCATTTATTTTCAGCTCTCCCAATTTTAACCATCTTTCTATCACGCTAGATCCTCCTGGTCCTATTGATAATGCTAAGATTGCAGTGACAAAATGTGGAAATGCTGTGCTAAAACAAGGTAGGTTTCCAATAGTGCAGCTTTGGGCTCCTTATGATGTATTTTCTGAAGTTTGAAAAATTTATTATGATTTCTTTTTTTAACTGTTATCATAAAATGGCAATTCCTAGTGAATCTGTGTTGTGCCCATTTTTGGGGGACCAGCTTATTCTGAAAATAAAGAATTAGTATCTGTAATAGACTGATCCAAGTGCAGATGAGAGTGTGTAAGGAGGTGCAGAGTAACTTTATAATGGCGAAAGTGTGCTTTGGCTTTGTATCACTTGGTTTGATTTGGGTTTTCTTAACATAAATTGGGAGATGCTTGGCTTTTAGACTGTCATATATCTTTATGTAGTTATTTGAATCTTGAAACCTAATTTTAATTGAGAGCTACTTCTGACAGAGTAAATGCTATTGGTCATTTTTCTGCAAGTTATTTGCCACTGTACATTGCAAAAACTTCTCTAGCATGCAAAGATACAGATTTTTGTTATTCTTCAGGCAGATGCTTAATACCATTTATTTGAAACTTGGAGGTACAGAGAAAAAACCTAATATGGGCTACTTTAGAAAGACTTTAGGCTTCCTATGAATATTTAAATTTATTGTAGCTCAGCTTAAAAAATAAAATTGCAGCATTAAGATTAACTTTTATTTAACTGAATTTTTTTCTCAATTTAACTTAATGCTGCAGCATACAGTGGACCTACCAATGGCAGTTCACTGGAGGCCCCTAGGCCCTGTATAAACCTCACCAATTGTAAAATGTCAAGAGTGTATTTAAAAAAGAATAAGTTCTTGCACTCATGAGTTTTGCAGTACATTTTAATGATTTAAGTGCTAATGTAGACTTCAACTACAAGGTATAAAGCATCTGACTGATGTGTAGAAAAAAAATAAATTTTAGGATCAATGTTTGATAGCAAATTAGCCAGTTGTTGACTTAACTTCAGCTGTATTGACTCAAATTAGAACTTGGGTAGAAATGAAGATGAATAGGCTGTGGAAAATTTGTCTCTTAAGTAATGAGAGAAGAGGTGGGAGCATCACTAAATAGTCTACAGTATTACATATTTCCATGATCCAGTGGTCCTAAGCCCAGTGCATTAGTTCACTGTGCCTGTCCAGTTAGACCTGAGCATTAGAAGAATTGGAATCTGGATACAGGTGTGAAGCTCTATCCCTGTGCCTACAGAGGTGGAGTTGTTTTTTGAGTACCTGAACCTAAATGAGTAAACTGAGGCATAATGTCACTAGTACTAGCATAGGATCTGCATTATGACTTCCAGATGAAGCTTTGCGTGGTTGAGTTAGTGTAGGTAAACAAATATGCAGCTCTGTACCCTTTCTGTTTAAAAACGTTTTATACATAAAGTACAGTAATAGGCCCACTGGAGCAGGTGGTGAGAATAGAAGAGTATGAGAGGTAGGGGGAGAAGTCCCCTTGTTATGGGGCTTTTTGGTTTGTGTTTTGTTATGTTGGTTTTGTTATGTTTTAAGTAGAAGGGTGCTGAAATTAGACTTAACAAGGCAGATTAATAGTATGTAATAGGGATATTGCGGGGGGGAAGTTGCTGCAGGGCAAGTAGAGAGGCGTTTATTCTGATAGAATAGAAATTTGCCCTCTCTGCCTAGGTTAGTGTGAAGAAATCACTTCAACTGTAGCAGACAGAATCTTTGTGTTAAACCTAGAGGGGTGATGTGCAGATATTCCTTTGCTACTATAAAAGGTTACAGAAAATCATAAATTATTGTTGGATGCTCACCTGACGCAGGAGAGGACCTCTAGCCAGAGGAATGGAATCATAAGCAAAGACTTTAATCAGTGAACAAAAAGAAATAAGGCTGACTCATCAGTGCCACATACAAGGAGCATTAGTGGGGCTGTTAATGTGCTAACAGTGGTTTCTCTCGGGGGTTCCAAGAATTTCACTGTGGTTCTCGTGCTTTTATTCTTTACTGTCATTATTAATTTCTCTGATGAAACAAGAATCTTGAGTCTTTGAACTTCACTGTGTAATTGATGGGACTGCATGTCCTTATATTGATATGAATCATTGCCTCTTGTGTACCAAGAGCTACCAGTTGTCAGCTTGATTGATAAATACCCGATAAGATGCTTATCATAGAACCTTTATGTGTTGTATGCTTGAGGTGTCTTAAATACTGGATAGTTTAGAGCAGGTACTTGTAAGAGTTAAGATGTATAAAGTTAACACAAAATATGTCATTGGGTTTGATAGCTGGTGCAACATAAAGCACAAATTCAGATTAGGGTATTAAATTTGAATCTGTTTTTTTTTTCTTTTTGTATCTGTTATGGACTTCAATGAAATAATGGAAGAATTATTTTAAATAGTAATTAAAATTTTAAAAATGTTTTCAGGTGCAGATTCTGGACAAATATCTGAAGAAACATGGAATTTTCTTCAGTCAATCTATGGTGGAGGTCCAGAGATTATACTCAGACCACCTGTTCCTCCAGTAGAACCCGATATCTTGCAAACAGAGGAGAAGATTGAATTAGAAACTCATGGTCTGTAGCTATTGAGAAAAAGATGAACTTGTAAGGAATCTAGCTTCCTTACAAAATGCCCAAAATACATTCCTTAAAGGTTTATTCTCTTATGTTTGTTGGAGGCACAGCTCGCTGGGCATTACGTTAACTACAGAATAGTAAGTTGAAATATGTGTTACAATTTGTTTAAATAGAGGCTGTTTCTCTGTTTTGGAAGGCATGTGGTTTGTACATTTTGGAGTGCTTGGTCAATGGAAAAAAATGTAATTTCTGAACTTCTTGGTATAAGTCAAAATCCTGTTATATCCTTAGACTTGAAAAATGGGGTCAAATTTTAGAGATGTTCAGTAACCCTACCGATTCCTGATTGGGCTTGTGATATCTGCAGACTTTTGCCTGTCTTAACTGTACAGTCTTGACAAGCCTAGGTATATGGGGAGTATATTTTAAATGGATTGTGATCAATGATAAAGAAAAAGGATTTTAATTTCCTAAATGCTCAGGAAAAAAATTCTCACTTATTTTGCACTGTAAGTATATGAAATAGGTAGTATATAACATCCAAATACTTACTGTATTTGAATGGATCAAACATTAGCATAGATTGGATGTTGTTTTAGTCAGAAAATGTCATAACTTATTACCTACTAAATTTTACATCTTATTATAGACTTCTGTAACTCTATAAACCTGGCTACTGTCTTTAATAGTATGTGTGACAAAAAGGTTTAGTATTCTCTAGGGTAACATTTGAGAGCATGAAGTGTGAAATGTAAAATGATTATGGATATGAATGATATAAATTTCAGAAATTAAATTGTCTGGTCTCTTGAATTAAATTCATAAACAGTTCCGTTAAAAGGATTTTATTGTATTGTTAAATTTTTTCATTGGCATGTTGACCTATAATGTCAGAAGCTGGATAAAATGTATATATTGCAAAACTTTACTGAATGATTCATATTGGAATGCAGAATGGCACTTGCTCTTGGTTTTGCCTGCTATTGTTACCAAATAAGCAGCAGTATTCAAGGCTGAATCAATAAAAAAAAAAAAAAAAATTAAACTGTGGAAGGTGGGGGGGGAAGCTTTTTAAAATGTTTTTCATTTATTACATCAGTACAAAAACTTTTGAAGTAATCCTGTGGTACTATTCTCACATCCATATAACTACATTTCTTGACCACTTTATGTTTAGGCAATGATGTTGACAGTTCTAGCTCCCAAGTAAGAAAATGCTGAAATAACATTCTTCTGGATGATTTTATATCTAGTATAAAATCAAACTAGTTTTGAACTTTGTAAAGCACTTAAAGCCATTCTGGTTAAAAAAAACACTTATGAGAGTCCTAGAGAAAGTGTACTTTAACCTCAAGTACTTGCTTATGTGCCATGTAGGAGGAATTAGTTCTGTCTGAATGTAAATCCCAGTATTTTTCTCAGCCTACCTGAGAAGAATTAGAGTGAAAAACACAGTACTGCAAATAAGAGGGGTGAATGGACAGCAGTATGAAGCCAGTGATTATATGGCTGTTACCTAAGGAAAACATTTTTCAATTTTAAACTGTATTGCAGGTAACTATTGGCCAGCCTGTTAAGTTTTTGAACTTGTATGCAAGTGTTCTTTTTTAAATTCCAGAGGAGGTCATGGGATATTGGCAGCTGAGAAGCCTTGCATGTACATAGGTGTAAATGTGAAGAAACACTGACCAGAGACTTTTAATGTCTTATAACGCATTTGGACCTTTTTATATTAGTAGATAAGGCAACTTGAAGTTAATATCAAGTTACCCCTGTATGTACAAGGTAAACAAACGCATCAGTTACTACTACGGACTTGTCTTAAGGTAAAGTTAACTTGCTTATGAACAGTCGGTCAATAATAACTTGCAGACCTTGGCCTGTGGAAGGCTGTTCCAACTTGCCACCTCTGTTTTTTGTCTGTCTTTCATATTAGGCTGACTAAACTAAGCTTGGATTTATCCTGTCTTATTTTTAACTTTTTTATTTTATTTTACTTTTTTGCTAAAGTTTTGTCTCATTCAAGCTATTCTTAAGGTTCTCCAACATACTAAAGCTAAGTAACAGTGAAGGAAGAATTTTTCCTACATGATGTTCTTAATTGGAAACTTGGGAAGTATTTTCTTCAAATCACTGTATGGTAATCAAGTTTACTAATTTATTGAATGATTTCATTAATAATCTGGATGGTGGAACAGACTGCCCCTGTAAAACTTGCTAGAGAAAAATGGATTGAGTGTTAGGGACATCAGCTTGTCAGGGGAATGAAGCAGTTCTGTGCTAGGTATTGTAAGTATTATAGCAGATCAGACTAAGAGTTAAAATCTAGTGATACCAAGACAAAACCTGTTCTGGGTAGTAGTAACAAAAGCATCAGATGTGAGGCACAGAAGGTAATTATTCTGCTCTACTTGGTGCAGTACTTGTTGTAAGATCTCATCTGTACTGTTCCCAATTTTGGATGCTATATGATGATAAATACAAGTTGGGGAGAGGTTATTTCAGAGAAGAGCAACGAGAGTGTTGAAAAAGAAGTTGTTCTTTTGCTTAAAAGAATGCTGAAGATGCAAGACTTCCAGTGTGGAAATAATTGCTGGATAACAGTGAACAATTTTTCCTAGATGAGTAGGAATATTTGCTGCAGCTTTAGCAATGGTGACTTGTACTGGGTTTAGGTAGCCCATTAAAAATCTAGAAATCTTCTAGCAGTTCTGTCAGTCTTTTCCACTGAGAGTCTGGGAATCCATAGTGAAATATAATCTTGAACTGTGATGTGCATAGATCAGTAATGACACACTTTAAACTAGCAGAGTTATGAAATGCCTCTGTCATTGTGGTAAAAGGCATTTTTACACTACAACTGTTTGTCATGGTTTAAAAAAAACAGAAATCCCGAGTTTGCAGAGATTAAATAGATGTGTTTGTGTTTAAGGCTGACAGTTCCAAACGGATGACTGTCTTGCTTTTAGCCCTTTGAGGGCTCTACAAGGGATTTTATACCACAGAAATGGAAGTAGCCTTTTAAAGTAAGACAGTGTGGGAGAACTCCAGATGGATGACTTGTGTGTGCTGGAGGGAAGGCAACAACTTCAGAGTGTAGGTAAAGCAGAAGCCTTTAATGTGAAGAGCTGTCTGACTCGCAGCAAAGAAAGAATGCATCTCAGGAAGGGGCCGTGGAAATTTTTTTTTTTCCATAAGCCTTTCACCAGACTATTTGGATTCTTTGTTCATTTGTTTCCAGTTGAGGAAACACAGTAATGTGTTTGGGTGCCAGGGAAGCTGTCATTTCAAGAAGGGAAAAATCCAGTGGAGTCCTTGTTTTAGGCCTGGGAATCTAGATCTGAGCTGTTAAAAGCCTGCTGTTCAGTCTAGTAACTTTAATCCTCTCTTCTGGAGAAAACTGCATGGGTGGTGTGAGGGACTTACCAGCTCAAAGCTTGACTTCTTTAAATTTTTGAAGGTTTTTTTGCAAGTAGTATAGCTAATTGTTCATCTGAACCCCCAACATCGAGGAGAGTGCTTCAGATATGGTGTGACATAGTTAAACGGTATAATTGGAAGGAAAAAGATTAGCAGAAGAGCTACTGAATTACGTAGTAGTAAAATAAGGCACTTTTCTATTACACTTCAGAAGTGAGAGCTAAGTAGTCAATATAAGCAAATAAAGCAAATAAAAATGACCTGCTTGTTAGCTGTAAAATTACTCCACGTTATACTTTTACTGACTTAAAGGCCAGTCTCTTCCTTTCCTGTGATAGGAACATTAGGAAATGAAGGAAGTTCTGAAGACAATTTTGTGATGCAGATTCATTGCTTAACTTGGATAGTCCAGAGAGCTGTTTCTGCAAGTATAATCTAAATTAGTCCTGTGTCTAGGGACAGGTGGATACAGATACGTATAAATGCACATAATCTATTTGTCCAGTCTCTTAATTGAACTGTGGCTGGAGGCACTGCAGTAATTATTTTTTGTTCTGTGTTGGAACACAGATCTTGAGTAGATACATCCAAAAAAGTTTGGTTTTGTTTTCAGTTAGATAAATGACACTCAATTGACTGCTGAAATGGGTATCAGCCTTTCCATCAGTAATGGCCTGAAAGTTTGCCAGGTAAGTTAGAGACTTCATGCACTGTTCAAAAGCTGTATCAAGAGAAGATGAAAAAGAGCAAAAGCTATTTTAATTAATTCATATCAGACAAACTCAGAACCATTTTCATAACTCTGCATATTTTGTTTGAATGCTATTGCCATTGTCAGCTGTTGAGCTACCTGAATGCAGCAAAAACATTTTTAAGGTAACCTCTAATATCTATTTGACAAAAACTGCTGTAGGGTAAGCTCTCTGTGGTAAGACACTACAAACCTGGCAAATCTGAGTTCAAGAGAGAACAGCCACATGCATTATTGCCACATGTCCCTGAAAGTGGTAAAGAGATCTTGCATTTGAATTTTACTGCTCTGTCTAGATATCATAGTATGACTTGCAAACCTACTGTATGCAGGTGGGTCAATGGAAGCTGATGTATTTAGGGTTTTTTATTTAATTAATATATTTCTTGTCCCTGACAATATCGTATTTGATGTGGAAGTTCTAGTCTGTTTGGCTTTGCTTGGGAGTCACACAGTCGTGTGGGAATGCTTACCATTCTATCGACAGAGCTATGCTGATAGGAGTTAGCTTCTAACAAAGCTCTCCAAGTAGAGACGTCAGAAGATTGGAGACAACAGGTAGTAGTGCATTAGTCCCTACTCTGGAGGCTAGATGATAATTTACTCTTAGAAATCTGTCCTTCAAGCAGACTGCAACACTCAGTGACATCTGAAAGCATTTCTATTTAGAACCTTTTGTAGATTCATACGGTCACGTATTTTGGTAAAGAGAACCGCAGAGCAGGGTAATCTCATGTAAGTACCTGCTGAGATAGCAGTACATCCCCCTGACAGTGCGCTACCAGTATAAAGTGTTAGAAATATATTTGGCAATAAAATATATTGTGAAGCAGTTTTCATTTGTGGAGCAAAAGTTAAATATGCCCATCTAGGCCTGAATTTTTCTTATGAAATGTGGTGTAATTTGATGTGCTATGCCTACGGCATTATGTAAGAATCCTGCTTCTCAGATTCAAAACTGATACAGCGATTGGCTTTTTCTAACACTAAATATCCTACGTTTTCTTAAAAGGACTAAAGTCAAGAAGTTTCTTTCAAGTTAGTATTATAGGTATTTACTTATAATAATACTGGTAATACTGGATTTTTTTTTTTTTTTATTGATAGATTAGCCTGTTATTCATCATCTAAGTTCATTTGGAAAAACAAGCCTGAGATTTGGAAAATTTTCAGGAAAACTTACAGAATCTGCTCAAAGGGGCAAATGGTTTCTTCATATTTGCCATACCACTATTTTATACTGAACTAAGAAAATTCTGTTCCATTTATTCCTTTTGAATTCCCTATATACATCTGGCTTAGTGCAGTCTAAGCAGTTTTCTCAGTGAAAACCTTTCAGCTCTTCATTTTGCCCAGGAAATGAGTAAAACAACTAGGCTTTTTCATTCTTCCAAACAGATGGCTTTCCTGGCTTCCCTCTATACTTAAGCCATCCAGAGCTGGCAATTAGTAGCAGGAAGCAAAATAAGAGTTCTAGATTTCTGAAGTGTCACAAAGACAGACAAATCACTTTCAGCGTTATTTCCCAGAAATTATGTAGTTGCAAACAAACATGGTTTATATTAGCCTTCAAAATCTTAGCAGATTAGAAAGTAGCCTTGTTCAGTAAAAAATTTTAAAACTGATATTCTCACTAACAGTGAAAAGTATAACTTGTTTTCTTGAATATATTCTATAATACATATATGTGTTTATAACGTGACTGAAGAATAGCTTCAGCATCAACAAGGTGACAAGACTGTTTTGCTATAAAAACCAGTGTGAACGCTGCCAACACAATAAGACATAATGTCATCTGTTTATAATACATGTAATATTACAGATGTTCGCTTACAATAGCAGAGTTGTGTTTTTCATAGGAAGCTGGTATTATTTACTCTATCACAAAACTTTGCTCTCTTTTAAGTGTGTCAGCTGAGACATGCAGCTACAAAAAGAAGGTCCATTTGTGAGAAACATATCACTGATGTGTTGGTTTTATGGATTGTTAGTGATACTACATGCCAAGTCACTAGATGTCAAGTTTCCTTGCAAGGGTCGTAGATGGCTATATGTGTGGACTTAAGAAAATGCAGTAGGAGCTTGATAACTGGGATGTTTATAAGAGGAACAAGCAAGAAATTTCATTTTCTGACATGTTCAAGGTTGAGTTGATTAGCTAAAAGGGTAAAATACAAGTTCTGGTTGTTGAAATGAGTGGACATGGGGAAATACAGTTGACAACTTACTGATTATATACTATTATGAAATGAACTGTCAGTAAAAAGGAATACACTGGTTATTTATGCAGTTTTGATATGCCTTTATGGAAGGCTAGTGAATTTAAAATCACTTTTTCTTACTAGTCGTTTGTTCAGCAGCATGGGAGGTGCAAAAATAAAGCAGTCACCATCCACAAAATGTTTTCCTAATATAAATGAAGTTGAGAGGATTTCTTTTTCAGATATGTTACTCCTTTCTCACTAATAATTTGGGAGTTCTACATTAAGAACTTTAGTAAGATCCATTTTTGGAATAACTTACCACATGAGACAGTAAATCTTAAAGTACTTTAAGATGAATAAAGAGGGCAGAGGAGAGGAGACATCCGATTTTTACAAATAAGAAAAAACAGCTCAAAATATATTATCAGCTGTCAAAAATGAAAAATAGCAATCTTTGCCTCTTATCTCACGGAACAATGCAAAGACCTTTTAATTTTCATTGTTTGTGAATAGTTTTGCCAAGAAAATAACATTTTTCTAGGTGACTAATTTTGCTCTGTCCTGTGTGTTTTTAATGTACATGCTAAAACAAGATGTCCTGGTTACCATGGTGATTCATTACACAAAGTAAGATTACTTTGAAATCATCAGTTATAACAAAAGAAAGGCACTCATACATGGCAAAATGGTAATTGATTGGCAGCTATTAATTCAGTTAGACAATATTTTCAATTAAATTTCTGGTCTAGTACCAAGTTTTTTTATATTTAGACTGACTTTACAATTTAACTGTAGAAGCAAGAAATAAGAAATTTATTTAGCTCTCCTTTGCTGTCTCATCTTCTGAATAATTTTTAGTATGGAAAATTTACTCTTTCTTACCTTGTTTGTTTGCAGTATAATTAATTTGCTTACCAAGGCGGGTAGTGGAGGTAATTTGTCTCTTAAACTAGATCAGTAGCAACCTGAACTTCATGTGCGACCTTGACTTTGCATGCTCGGCTGCAGAGGCTGGTCTTCCTGGGCTCCTTCTGTAGATGCTGAAAAAAGATGCAGGTAATGGAGGCACTTTCTGGTCTTCTGCTCTGCAAGCCTCCTCCAGAACATGTGAAGTTTCCCCATTGTACTGTAAACCTAAATCTTAAAAATGCCTACCTGCCTGCCCCTCTGGGTTTTGAGCCCTGTGCCCTCAAATCTCTCCTTTTTAAGCTGTCAGTGATGCTGGTGTCCACTCCTGTGTAATAGCGTTTAGGTTTAAATAAAAATTCAATCTTTCACATCCTGTATGAGAGAGCCCTAATTGCAGGCTAGGCTTGTCTTTAAAAAACGTTTGTTTGGAAAAAAAAAATGTGCCTAAAGGCTAGGCAGAAATGTGCCATGTCTTTTGGGTTTTTATTTGGACAACTACATCTTACTTGAAAATTTATAATCTCTGTTTTTCTGGTTTACATTGAACATACTACATCCTAGTCAGTTTAAGTAACAATAGAGCCCTTTCTTGTGGTCTACAACCTGAAGGAATATGCAAGGTAGTCACAACAGTAACTGATACTCCATGACTTGACGCATCTTTATGTACGTTGTACATAATTCGGAGTATTAATGCAGACCCACTAAGACCTGAGAGTGCTTCACATGTAACAAAGGGAACTTTCTAAAGGAGAGGGGAAAGATAAAAGTGGTTGGATAGGAGTTTGTAGCATCTGTAAGGGGTAGGACTCCTAGAGTAAGCTAACTCACTCTTGGAAGTCAGTGCCTTAGGCAAAAACACATGTGCCCATACACGGCCAGCTCGCATTCTAATCCCATCTAGTCAAAACTTCTGTGTCTCACATGTGTGAAATCTTCCAGAACCTGGAAGTCTCTGGACTGTTGTTTTCTTGAAGCCTGAGTCAAAGTTTATATGCTAGAATAACAACATGCTCAAAGTTTTTAAAAAAAAAACAAAACCCTGAAACAGTTGCTTGAAACATTTTAGACAGCAATATTTCAGTTTTGAAATATAAAACCTCACTCTTGAGCACTAAAAACTGCTTTTGTGTTTAATGAGTTCCAGTCTGGAACATTTAGTAATGCACTACAGTCTAGCTATCATTTCATACCTACCTGACTTTGAAGCCTCTACTGAAAATAGAAAAAGCCATTAAAATAGGAATATCTCATGAGCAAGGAGTGGTTATACATTGTACTGAATATAGTCTAATTAATTTCATTATTAAAAATATGTATCAGATCTACTTAACTGCAACTTTTTAGACCAATTTGAATTAGATTGCCTCTACTTTGAATATACGGGCATAAAATGGAAATAAACTAATAATTTCCTAAATATGTTTAACTTGTAATTGGCAACTTGCTTTCTCAACATGGAATACAACATTTTTCAGTAAGCAAAGTCAACTCTGCAATAGCCTGTGTAGGTTGTAAGACTCCTTAAATTGTCTAATATACATATCCTTTATTAATCACTGGAGATTGTTCTGTTTAATAAAAAGCTAAAACTTTGATTTCCTCTGCCTTGTTCCCACAAAAAAAAAGTGTCATAAAAACAGGCATTCTAATTTTATGGTTGGAGTGGATTTATTTTGAGAAGATAGTAGACCAGATGACCACTTACAATCCCACGCAATTTACCACAATTGCCTATTTTTTCCATTTTAATTATTTTTGACATGCTGACTTCCGTAACTACTGCAAAGTCTTTGTCCAAGTAGAATTTAAAGTAGTGGAAATATTATTAAAAACATGATTTTGTTACTGTATTACTGAATTGATAATACCATAAATTTTAATAAAAGTTCTGGCAAAAAGCCTGTACAGTTTCTGATGTAAACTGGCTACTGAAGCCACACCTAAATGAGTCAGTAGGGCATGTCTTCCAGCAGAATTTTTTTTTTTCTAAGTTTAGACACAGTTTTGTTTAGATAAAGCATTTTGCTTCAGGTAAAAACACTGAAAATGCTTTGTTGATGCTCATATTTAGGGAAATCTAGCTTTTCTCATATTCTTACATATTGTAGCATGAATGACCAAAAAAAAAAAAATTCTGGGAATACAGCAGGCAGAACTGAGCAGCAAGACAGAGGACCTATAACAAAACACAAAGTGATTCTGTGTAAGGATGCATATTTAAGCAGAAAATGGTCTTAACACTGTTAAAAATCTGGATTTTTTTTCTTTTAGATCAACAAAACCTTCCCTTTTATACCTTGGAGTTATTTTCTGTAACTACCTCTTGTTGGAATTTTCTTCTCAAGAATGCAAATGCTTTTTTTTCTTTCAGAAATACATAAATACAAAATCCAAAAGGACACCTGTAAAGTATCTACAAACAAAATTATTGAGATGGTAAAGTAATTAGTGCAGAGACTTCCGACTGTTGTGCTGAGCCATCCAGTCCAGGACGGTTTATTAGGTTTGGGCTGTACTGTGGAAGTTGACCCTACTGAACATAAGCTAGCTTTAGGAAAAGTCTCTCTGCTCTTGCCCAGGGCTTACTGTGCAGCCACCCAAGTAATTCCACCCAAGCAGCCAGTCCAATGCAGCTCCCCTTGAGTCAGAACAAAAAAGCCTGAGCTGAACTCTGGAGATGCTTTCAGCTATAATCAGCCTTGTCCTGCACGCCCTTTTTAAGAGCCAGTGTGGATCTAGAGCAGCAGCCAAGAACATAAGCCCTGTTTAAACTGCAGTGTTGGATAGCAAGCAGTGGTAGCTTGCTAACTGCTCTTGGGGCATGGTGTAAAGGTACCAGAGAAGCTGTCACAGAACTAACCTACATATCCTTAGGATCAACGTCTCAGTTGTGCTAAATTGGGAAGACTGAACTCTGGTAATCTGTTGTCAGAAGAAAATCACATTTAATTTGCTGTAATAGGAGAAGCAATTAATTGCTTCTAGATAGAAATAAAGAAGTAAATAGAAATAAAAAAATAAAAGCAATTCATGGATTGAGATAGGTAGAAACAGTGATGCTGGCACTGAAAGCCTGAGCCATGTAACAGCTTCATCAAAGCTGGACGTTGTGGTCTGAGGCAGTTCTCCATGCACAAACATGTCAGTGATGCAGAGGGATATAAAACATCTCAGCTCCTGATTGTATAGGAAGTACTGACTGGGGAGAGGGGGGCTGATCTAGTATTTTTTAGCTTGTCCCATTGTAATGTGCTGACAAGCTGATATTAACACCATCTTCCCTTGATTGGAATAGTGGGTGGGGTTGGTTTTTGGGTTTTTTTACTACCAACATTGATGAGGCCAGAGAAATTGTTATTGCCCTATAAATGAGAAATACTCAAGGCTACCCATGATAAATGCACAAGACTGGAAGTGAAAATGTACTGGTGAAAGCGATGTGGTGCTGCTAGGAGCATGTTCCTTTATACTTAGGAATTATTAAAAACTGCTATAGGATACTGTGGGGAAGGGGCTGCAGGATCGCATGAGTGGATGAAAGCGAGATTTTGGACTGTGGGGAGAACAGAGTGGATGTAGAGCCCCAGCCAGCCAACTTCAAATGAAGCCGGTTTCTCCAGGTTTGAATGTGAAGTCTCTTGGGCAGAGATCACAGTAAACTTGCTTGATCTCACTCCTTACTACACATGAACTCTTTTTTTCTTCTTTGCATAGTGTTAATTTTTCTCTGGAAGGTTAGCTGAGCCATACCCTGTAGATACACAATGGCTGGATTCAATCCAGGGAAAAGCAGGGGGCATGTAGAGGTGGGGCAAGAGCCTGGGGAGTATCCCTTTCATTAGCAGGAACCATTACCTGAAACATCACACCATTAACAACAGTTGCTTGTTGTTATCATCCCATCACTAGACATTATTGCTTCTTAAGCAAGATGGCAGAACATAATTTAAGTCCTCAGTGAATTCAAGGCAAATCCTGGTGTAGGGTGTGGTTAGACAATACAGTTTGACTGGTTTAATCCTGTTGCCAAAAAGTTACTGCTGCCAAAAGAGGATTGTCTTGTTCCTCCCTTCTACTGGCAACACTCTCACCCCCATCTCCCATGCTGAGCCAATGCAGCTTATTTTCTAGCTGAAAACAGGAACAGTTTCTTGGTGGTTTAGGAAGTACGACTGGTTTACCATGTGTGGAGATGAGCACCAGAGCAGCAGCAGGAAAGACACTGGGGCAGGGAAGATCGGGGCAGGGGGAGAGCTGCCTCCTGTGTCAGCAGGGCATCAGATTAGGTCAGCTCTGTTGCCCAACTGCACCCTTAAATGGCCATGGGAATTTGAAAAAACAAAGTTTATCAAAAAACCCACTCGATTTTGCACTGGAGCAGCTGAGAACCCCCAGTTGTACTGTAAAAGCACTAACACTTGTCTGAAAGGCAACAGTATCTTCAGCCACTGCAGCTGTTTAGCTAAGTGAACATATTTCTAAATGGATTGCAATTCATAACGTTTTAGTGCTTACAGGTGCTCCTGCACTGACGTGAAAAGCACCATTCCTCTTTCAGATCCGGGCACACAGAGACAGAAGACTGCATGAGAACACTGGCATTGATTCAAGAAAAAAAATTTCCTTCCCTCCCTTGTGGGATTTCAGTTGTTTTGAATCTGATCACAGGAGAAGAGAATTACTTGGGAAGTGGAAAAGCTGCTGAGGTTTTTCTGCAGGCTGGCATTGCAGAATGAGTGCCTGTATGACTAGCCTTGCAATGTGGGCAATTAGTATTTTATTTAAATCTGCTTTTTTAAAGTATCAATCAGTTGAGTTATCATACAGTCAGTAACTACTTTTAAAAGCAATTGAATTTATTTTTCAGTACTTAGTCTTGTTACAGAAAACTGTTTTATCTTAGGATTTTCTAGCAGTTTGGAAAGTTGTTAGTTCTTAATGGAAATATTCTTGAATTTCATGAGCATTTAACAAAATACTTGAGTCTTTTGTGTTTCTTGGCTACACAAAGCTCTTCCAAATGTATTATAACCGTGGTATAGCAGGAAAAAAAAAACCCGAGAGGTTGCAAGGATAGTAAGAGGTATATAGTAGTTCCTCTCCCTCTGTAGGAGTACAGAGGTAAATACTCTCCTATTGGAGCAGGCCGCGTGCGTTAAGTACTAACTCCCGGTGATCACAGAAAACCAGGCGGCACCAAAAATAAGAAAAAAATTGGAAGCGCGATTGGTGAATTTTTAGTCATGGTCTAGAGGGCTGGGTACCTCACCCTGCCTGTTCCTGAGGCACTGCTTGAAGTGCGAAAGTCAGGAAAGAGCTCTGGAAATTGTTCAGGAGCTGCGAACAGAACAGCCCCGCTTCTGGGGCACAAAACCGGCAGCGGAGGCAGGTGCGGGGACTGGTAGGGGCACGAATTGCCTCGTACCGCCTGGGAAGCAGCACTTGCAGTCAGCAGAACACCTCCCCTGAGCCCTGCTCCCCATTCCCCTTGCAGCAAACCTGCAAGTCACTAGGCGCTGGCCGGCT
>NW_010562987.1:0-1168 GCF_000687285.1 Phaethon lepturus
CGAGCCATGCAGGGTGATCCCAACAGTTTACTGCTTAAGTACAAATGCTTCCTTATCTTGACCACAAGATCTGGTTTCGCTCTAACGTTGTAACCACTGTGGTATTGTTAACTCCTACCCACCTGCACACTAGAGCTTTCCATTTGCCTCAGATATCATTTTCCCCCTTTGAGACTATGAGATCTTCTTTTATAGGTCTCATATGTCTCACTATTTCTTTTCATTAACATCACATAGTTTCCCATGGCAATTTGTATAATTAACCTTTTAACACAGCCCAAGGCAATAGAAACTATAATTATGACAATTATAGTCACGATTCCAGTTTGCAGTAAGCTTGCCAACCATCCAGTTAGGGAGAATCCTAATCCATGTAATATTTTGTTTAGCCATCCCATTTCCATTGCAGCCCTAAGACCACAGCTTAATTTTGCTACTTCTTTTATTTTGTCCAACTGGTCATCTAAATCTTCAGTAATGTTAGGGATGTGTACACAACAGTCTTTCTCATTTAAATTCAAATATCCGCACACCCCATGATTGTGTAATAACATTATGTCTAACGCTAATCTATTTTGTAGCCTCGAAGCCCCGTTCTTGTTGTGTTTGCTAGTTTTTCTGTTTGTCCTGATAAATTGTATAACCACATGCGATTTTGAAATGAGGTGATTTGAGGACTAAAAATTGCTTCTAATATCCACCCCACTTTAGTACCAGTTGAAGGATGTCTCCAAGGATCTGTTTCATCTTGTTTTAGCTTTCCCCATAATTGCGTACCCAATGGCCTTTTCCTCCATAACGGGCATAATGTTAGCATGCCTAATGTGTGCTGATGCACTTTTCCTTCTAGAGGTAATTGGGCAGTCCATGTTCCATCACTACTAACCTACAGAGTGTGGCCCATGGATGGCACCATTGCCTTATTACAATTAACAGTATCATCTTGAATCATAGTACCTGTCCAGGTGTCATTTATATGAGCGGTATAATTTCTGCAGAGACATCCCGATTGCAGGGCTCGGGCGATTGGCCCCAACCACTGAATCCTGTAATCAATCACAGAACAATTGAAAACTTGCGTGCAGTTCCACCTAAAATATTGTGACCGCTTAACTCTTGCTGCCATTATGTTTGTTAATAGTTGTCCTGGTTTCAGCCAGGATAGAGC
>NW_010562988.1:0-1095 GCF_000687285.1 Phaethon lepturus
ACTGGTCCCAGTACAGACCCCTGAGGGACAAAACTTGTCATTGGTCTCCATCTGGATACTGAGCCACTGACCACTACCCTCTGGATGCGACCATCCAACTAATTCCTCGTCCACCCATCAAATCCATATCCCTCCAATTTAGAGAGAAGGATGTCGTGGGGGACCATGTCAAAGGCCTTGACAGAAGTCTAGATAGACAACATCGGTAGCTCTTCCCTTATCCACTGATGTGGTCACTTCATCATAGAAGGCCACTAGGTTGGTCAGGCAGGACTTGCCCTTGCTGGCTGTCTCGAATCACCTCCCTGGCCTCCATGTGCCTTAGAATAGCTTCTAGGAGGATCTGTTCCATGATCTTCCCAGGCACAGAGCTGAGACTGACAGGTTGTTAGTTCCCAGGGTCCTCCTTGCTACCTTTTTTAAAAATGGGTGCGATGTTTCTTTTTCTGCAGTCACCAGGGACTTTGCCTGACTGTGATGATGTTATGGAGAGCTTGGCAACTACATCAGCCAATTTCCTCCGGACTCTGGGGTGCATCTCATCAGGTCCTATAGACTTGTGTATGTCTATCCCAGACCATGACAACAATTTTGCTATTAGTATTACAGTCCTGTGAAGGTCATAGCAAAAAGGGCAATCTGAGAAGTTCTAGAAATGCTCCACTGTAAAGGTCAAGCCTATATGTACTGTACTGGATTGACTATGTACAGCACTGTTGGGGCTCAGAATAACCTGAGTAAATGAGTAATGAACTAAACCCAGAGGTAATTCTTGGACACAGTGGTCCAAGGCAGTATACCTGAGGTTGCTCTTGACCAGCATTACCAGTTTTACTTGAGGATCATTCAGTCTGCCAAGAACATCGTGGCCTTCCAGCATCTCTTGTCTTTCAAAACAAGCCCTAAACCTTTCCCCAGAGCTAAGGCAAATTCAGACCTGGCCTTTATGGTAAAGAGATATGACTTACTAGAAAGACTTACCTTTGTAGTAAGTCTGGGTAATCCTCTCTTCCACAACAAAATCACCTTCCTGACTTTGAGATTTCATGAGAGGTCATGATATAATGTTGGGATCACCCTGCAGGGGCTCGACCT
>NW_010562989.1:0-1001 GCF_000687285.1 Phaethon lepturus
TGCCGTGACGGGACACGATGGAGCAAAAGCGATTTGCCCGAAATGGGTGGTTTCCCAACGCAGAGATCCACTCGCGCTGCGGTTGTTCGGTGCTTGAATTCGTCTCAGCTCCTTGGCTGGCCACAGTGAATCTGGTCGAGGGTCCCTGCTAAAAACTTGCATCCCTCTTGGAGCTTAAACCCCAGGACCCTCCCCACAGCTCCCCGACGGTTTTGCATACACAATCCCCAGCATCTTCCCTGCAACTGCAGCAGGATCTGGAAGAGCATCTTGCTTGGGAGCACGGCTCCTCGGCCCCGCACAGATCACTTGGGACAGGATGGCTCCATCCACACTTCTAGCAGGGGACACGAGACAGCAGTGTGGGTCGCTCATCGCCCCCAGCCCCGATCCCAAAACGGGAGACGGCACGCCCAAGTCATCTTCAAAATAAAACTTTATTCATCCGGTAACAAGAACATTGAATCTGCACATCAGTGCACAAGTTCACATTTAAAAACAGCTGAGCACATCAGTCATAAAGTCTTTAGGGGGAAAGGGGACGATCCCAGCCACCACGGAAGATCCAGGAGGGGCAGACAGAAGCGCTCCCCGCCCCGGTTTGCGACTCCATCGCCAGCCGTCCCGGAGGGCTCGTGCTCCAGGCGATGCGGCCGGACTGCCCGGCCCCAGGGCGATCCCTACAAACCAGCCCACGGACATCACATCTCCATACAGGGAAATAAAAGGCACTGGCACCTGCTTTTGTGCCAACAGAGATGTCTGCAGGGCAGGCGGGCCGTTAGCACCTCTGGTGGCATTGCCGGAGGGCGACCGAAAGCTCTCTGCCCAGCCCAGCCCCCTCCTGCCCCAGGCCAGCGCCCACCGCTGCCCCACGCCAGCAAGGGCTTGAGGGGGTCCCTCCCGTAGGGAGAAGCGTGGGGGTTTGTGTGGAGCTAGGACCAGATTAAGGCAGGACGCACGGCGACGGGAGCAGGGGACCTGTGGTGTGTATGGCTTCC
>NW_010562989.1:1041-6591 GCF_000687285.1 Phaethon lepturus
GGTCTCGGAGCCCCCGGGCAGGTGCAGTGCCCCGTTGCCCATGCCGATTCCCAGCGGCTCGCTCCTCTCAGGAGGTCCCCGGAGCAGCCGGAGCTGGGGTGGGACACCTTCCACCGCGCTTTTGCTGGCAGAGGGACACGGAGCTAATCCCTGCCCTGTTCAGCATCCGAGTGAGCCAGAAGCGGCGTCACCTCCTGACCCTCCTGCCACCCGCTGGGACCGTGCCCTCAGGAAAGGGCCGAAAAGGGAGAGATTTGTACACGTCACAACTTCTCAAGCAGACCGGACACTCACACACACGCACACCGAGTGCAACAGAACGCAATGTTAAAAACCAGTTTCACGCACACACTATCGGTTTGTGCAAGGCTCACACGTTACAGTACAGCCGGGGACGGGGCGGGCGGGGGGCAGATGGCCGAGACATTGTACAGGAGTCAATGTAAACAATAAAGCGTCCTCTGAGAGGGCTTTGCAAGAGACCAAAAGAACAGTTGCTTTGTACAAAAATGCCCTTAAAACACGACGTTTCTCCTAAAACCCCTCTATCGGCGAGGCTCCCCCCCACCCGCCGCGCCCGACCTCCCTGCGGTGCTTGGCAGGTCACCAGAAGCTCTCATGGGGCAGCCACGGGGACCAGGAGCGAGGCACCAGCATGGAGAAGGGACAGCCGTCCCCAGGCAGAGACCGCTGATGCCAGGGGCTTGGTGGCTTCATTGCCCAGGCAGTGGCCGAGGAGGACCCAGGGCCCCCGGAGAGCTGCATGAGACGTGCCCCTCCAGCCCTTCCCCTTTCTGCCATCCAGGTCAGAGCCTCCAGACCCCCAAGGCCTTCACAACTCTGCAAGAGAACCACCTTCCCCCACTCTCTCCGCCTGTCCACAGGCCTCCCAGAGAAAAGCCACAGTTGTGCTGGGCCGGAGCCGAGGACAAGGGGACAGCACAGCACCGCCCTGCGAGGGCCATTGCCCCTTCGCTGCGCTCCCTGGCTGAAGCTCCCGGAGAGCAGCAGAGTACTGGAAGGAAGCAGCATTGCTGGTCTGCATGGAAGAGCCTTCCCACAGGGCATTTCTCCCAAAATCAAGCCAGGCAAAGAAACACAATCCCCTTCCTCCTCCAGGGAACAAATCATACACAGGGCTTCCCCCTCCCAAGCAGATCCTTGTCACCAGGACATGTTGCCAGCCAAGCACTCTCACTCCAATGCAGGGCAGGCTTGGTGGCACCCCATCCTTTCCCCCTGCGGAGGGGCAGGCAGACATGTCCTTAGGGTCGGGAACGGTGGGTGAGGCAAGGACTGAAATAGCCCTTGACAAGATGCCATTGGCCACTCGGCCTTTCTACAGTGCCTGCCCAGCTCCGGAGCCAGCTGGAGTTGGCTAGGAGAAGCCAAATGTCTTTCAGCGTCCCTAAGAAGCATCTGGCCTCCCGGGCCAGGGACTTGGGTGACTTCTAGTGACTGAAATGGCCTGGGATGACATGCTAGTTGACCCAAGACAGGGCCATGCTGGGCTACTTTGGGCTGCGCTCCAGCCTGCCGCTAGCACGGGGGGCCACCTCCCCGGCAGAGCCCAAGCTCCTGCGAAGGGGAGGGACGTGGTGCTCGCTGCTGCTGCAGGAGGACGGGCACGCTGAGGGGCCCATGCCCGGGCTGCGGGCACGCAGGCTCTGCAAGGCAGTGCAGGAAGATCCCTGGGAGCTAGCGGAGGGCAGCGAGGGGGCATTGCCTCGCACAGCGCTGCGGGCAAGTTGCGGGGTTACGGACACCCCTTCCCCAGGGCAGACTCATGCCGCTTCCCAATACTCCACAGCGCTCCGGTGCCATGTGCTCCTCTCCAGCGCAAAGTGAGCTTCTCCCTTCGGAGCCCGCAAGGCTCTGCGGCATCAGCGCCGCTTTCCAGGCACGGCCTCATCCGCTGCTCCTCCCACACCGCATCCTCTCCGTGCTGGGCTTTCAGCAGCCGGAGCCATTCTGCATCTTGTCTCCGCTTCGCTCCTCCCGGGAGGGCAGGTCTGGGCCAGGGCCAAGCGCCAGCTCAGACACGCTGTTCTGCCATGGACCTGCCACGGGACTGCAGACAGGACCCAGAGCTCTCCTGCCATGGCCAAGTGCCTTTCTCTCCACTCCTACAGCGCACATACAAGTTGCTGAAAATGAGGAGCTTTGATTTAGCCAAACTGCTTGGGAAACGTAAAATAATTTGCTGAAATTTGGAGTGGACCCTTCAAACTCAGGTTCTCTGGGGTTCTCCAGCAAGAACCTGCAGAATGTCGGCTTGGGGCGGCCGACAGCTTTCCACCTCTGACCGGCACTTCTGAAACCCAGCTTCAATGGGGAGGGAGAGGGGCAGATATGCAGTCCCCCTCCCGCAGGGGGGTAATGGGGGTTCACACAGGACTGGAGGAGAAGGGATACATTTGGCAAAGGCTGGCATCGAGGCTCACTTACTTAAGACAGCTTACCATGTCAAATCTACTCCCATTTCTGTGCAGATTACAATGAACAGCACTGAGTTTAAGGTGGTTTTGTTTTCCAGTTTACAGAATGCAGTCTTGCCCTTTTTTAAAAAAAAAAAACCAAAACAAAACCATAGAAATGACAAAAAAAAAATCTATATAAATACCATATATACAATTTAGGCCAAAAAAAAAAAAAAACAAAACCAAAAAACCAAAACCAAAACAAAACCAAAACAAAAAAAAACAAAGAAAAGAAAGGGTTCCAGAAAAGATCTTCCCTCCGGGTCGAGTGTTAGGAGTGACAGCAGAGAGGACAAAGCTTTGCATCCAGTAGGGGCAACAAGCTGTGTAACAGTTAGAACAGCCTCTGGCTTTGGGAGTGACCACAGAAGTGTCTGTGAGCATGACGGAGAGGAGAGGAAAACTCAGGCAGAATGAGACAAGAGCTTTTGGGTGGAGCGGAGGCAGCAGGAAGGCAGAGGACAGATGATATGGCCATGAACTTGGAAGGCCCACAGCAGTATTCAAGTAATGGGAGGGTTAAAACCCTAATGAGGCGTTTGTTTTAAAAGAACACTCCGGCTTTGGGGGCTCTCCTCCTCTCACTCGCTGGCCTGGGGCAGCCGAGGAGAGGTGAGCTTGGCAGCTCTGCTCCACCTCACACAAAAATGGGGGGCTCTGCGTGACCCACACCAGGAGGCGAGCGCTGATCTTGGTGCCAGGCTGCCCGGGGTCAGGAGGATTTACCCCCCGGCGCTCCTTTTTGGGGATGCACCAGCCGAACCGAGCCCAGGGGGTTTGTCCTGAAGCAGCTTTGTGAGTGATCTGCCAGCATTGTGGAGTTCCAGTCTGCAGAAATAAAAGAACGGCCAAAAAAAGGGACCTTGGCACAGCCTTCACATTTACATGGGCTCTCACCCCAATAACTGCCCAGCACCATTTTGAGGCATGGGGAAAATTCAAGTTAGGAACTAGGACCTGGTTTTAAGCAAAACTCCACCTTGCCGAAGGAAGCCAACATAAATTTTCTCATGATAAAGGTGTTCTTTTAAAACAAACGAACAAACAAACAAAAAAGAACATTTGAGGTTATCCGATTTAAACAACTTAAAAAAAACCCAAACAGTCCTGCAGTCAGAGTCACACACAGAAGAACCAACCCACACCTACATGCGCCAGGAACAGTAAAATGACAATATATATAAAATTAACCAATAAAGTGCATGTTCCTTATATTACACCTGCCCCTTGCGTGAATGCAACACCATGGGTTCTCAGTAAGAAATCACAGCCGAGGGCTCAGGATCACATGGTATTGTAGAGGGGATTGGTTGTCCGCTTTTTATCATTGGTCTTTTTGAGCCTCCTCAGAGGGTGAGTTCTCCCGTGCTGCTGCCGGGGTGCGACAACCAGACCTTGAGCCGGAGACAAGGAGTCCAGGACCTGCACCTGAAGCAGCGGAGGACCCTCCTCAGAGCTAGTCCATGTTGGATCCGCACTGGAAAACAAACTTTGCTGGCTGGAGCCGCACTCTTTGGCGTACTGAGCCAGCGGCCTCTCCACCGGCTTGCTCTGGGCAATGCACTCGGCTGTTCTGAGCTGTTCCACAAAATGCTTAGCAGGCTCTGGGGAGGAAAGGCGATGCTTTCCGCACACGCTTTCTGAGCCCCTCTCCAACCTCCCCCCACAAAAACTCTGACCAAGGGCAATGCAGGTGAGAAGCACTGGGTTGGCATCAGAAGAGGCCAACTCCCTCTCGGATAAGTCGTCCTTGCAGAGGTCCAGGCAGTCCAGTTTGGCCAAAGATGCCGAGCGTTTCATGTGGGAGGGTGTGGTGAGCCCCGCGTGCCGGATCCGAGCCTCTATTTCCTTCGCTCGCTGCTTGACCAGGCCAGGGCTGCTGCTGCGCTCTTCCACGCTGTGGCTGCTGGAGCTGTGGGGGAGGCCATAGCACAGGAAAGAGATGTCCAGAAGGTCCATGTTTTCAGCCCGTTGGCTGGTGAAGTCCTCGCCGCGCGGCTGCCTCAAGGTGCCAGCACCCCCCCTGCAGAGAGGCTTGGGGCTGTCCCTGAAAAGGGGAGTCAGGTCTCCCTCAGTGCCATACGGCATGACCGGCTCATCGTCCGTACCCGTGCTCTGCTCAGTGACGCCTTCCAGGTGAATTACGTAGGGGTAAGAAGAGCGATCCAGGCTGGCTGAAGGCATAGAGGTCACCTGGGCAGAGGGGGAAGCAGCGCAGAGGCGAAAAGATAACCCACCACCTTCCTCGCTCGGGCTGCCCACAGTGAAGGTGGGCTGCTTGTGTACCGCGTGCTCCGGCAGCGAGAGATTTACCAGCGTCAGAGCTCTAGGACAGGTCGGTGCCTTCTCCGAGCACAACGAAGGGTTCAAGTTTTCATCTAAAGGCGGGATAGCCGCGGCCAGCCCGCCCTGCTCACAGCTTGTGTCGGGGCACTCTGCAGGCTTGACCATGGGAGTGTATTCGATGATTTCAATTCTCTTTGGGAGGAGGGAGGGCAGGGATGGCTCCTCTGTCCCATCAAATGAGACCACTGTCCTGTGCTCTGGTGCAGCTCCCTCCTGCCCCGGGCTGGGCTCTGCAGGCAGGGACTCTGGTGCAGGGGAAGCAAAGGGTCCAGGCAGGTGTCTACCTGCAGGCAGTTCTGCCCTGGGAGGCAGCAGCAGCTCCTCAGCACCCAGACCCCGTGCCTTGTCCCCCTCTGGAGCCAGCTCCAGGGGCGGCTCCTCGCTCTTCCCCCGCAGCAGGAGCTCGGCAGCAGGAGAGTCGTTCCTGGAGTTCTTGCGCGTCGGTAGGATGCAGACTGGGGACACGTGCTGGTGCTCCTGCTCCTGTCTCAAGCGCTCCTCGAACTCCAGAGTGGCTCGCCGGACAGAGCCAGGACACCACTTGGGCTCAGCGTTGATGGAGCCACGAGGCTCTTGCTGCTCCCCTCCAGGGCTGCTTTCCTCCAGGTCTGATTTACCAGAAGATGGCTGCAGGGAGGGGACAGCTTCTTGCTCAGCTTGCAGAGGGTCCTTCTCTTTTTCCTGGTGTCCAGCACAGGCTCCTTCGCTCTGTTTCAATCTTTCC
>NW_010562989.1:6622-41746 GCF_000687285.1 Phaethon lepturus
GGCAGGTCGTGCACTGTGTTCCCCTTTGGTGTCTGGGTGAGGTTGGCTGAGCTCTCTTTCTGCTGGGCAGGTCCTGCTCCCTGGTTGATTGACTCTATCTCTGTGATAATTTCCTTCACAGAAATGGCATTTTCCGAGTGGGATCTTGTGAGGTGGCCTGCACTAGGCAGCTCGGGGACCTCCTGAAACACAGAAATAGGGAGAATTACAAAGTGGATCAGCTGTGCTGACACAGAGCAAATAGCAGCAGCTTAAAAGAAATGAGGGTGCACATCCTCAAAGGAACAAAAAGCACATGTGCCAGCGTGTGGGGATAGATTACAAGTGCCATGATCACTAGCGCGGAAGCATTAGTGTCTCTGGGACTGCATTTAACATATTCCGGGCTGGATTTTCACCTAGACTGAGATATAAGAACTTTTATTTAATTGCCATGAACTCCAAGGGAAATTTAGCCTTTTTTTTTTTTTAAATAAAGAAAAGTGCAGTTAACAAAAAAAATCCTAATGCTGCTAAAAGTGCAGTTTCAAACTGAAAACGTGAAAGATTCTGCTCACGTACAGGAGCAAACAGAAGTACAGTATAAAGAATGACTGAGCACTGAAACGCTCTGGTTTCCCGGAGGAAAACGGCCAGAGAGGCTCCCCCATCCGCACAGACGCTCCTTCTGCCAAATCGCTGGAGAAAGCGTTGGCCTATTATATTCAGAAAAGCCTTATTGCCTCACATGGAGATGGAAAAGATTCAAACAATGCAGCGTGGAATTTAAATAAGAGAGGGTCCCAGAAAATGATGGCCCCGGACATCATCAATCCCTGTGAGAGCCCTGGAGGGTGGAAAGCAATGGTAAGAGAAATGTACCTCAATTCAGAGGTTACTAAATTTTGTCAGGAACATCTCCCTACCCAGGAGAGAAGGGAGCTAGATATGCCTGATCCCAGTACCCCAGGCCTGGACAGGCTCACTCACTTCCTCCAGCAGTGGAAGCTCTACACCTGCCTTGATTTACTATCCCAGTGCTGGTGCTTCCCAACCACAAAAAGATGCCAGTTTTGTCCCATTCTTTGGTGGACTTGTCAAGTCAGATAAGGATCTGCGCAGGTTCGGGACACTGGCTGGCCTCAGCTGTTCTGGGTTCAGCTGCATTAGTGGGTCAAGTCCCACCTATCTGCTCTCCTGATGCCAAACTCAAAAATAAGTTTCTCATGAGAACAGCACAGCAGGTCAGGTCAAGGTCGACTCAGCCAGTGCCCTGCCACTGCCAGCAAACAGATGTTTAAGGAAAAAGTGCAGAAAAGGGCAAGTATCCAAAAGTGAAGAAAAGGGGAAGCATCTAGCAATCCCTCCCCAAGTGCTACCCTGTTCAGTGAAAGCAGGACTAGAAAGTCCCCTGTCCACAGCAACCTCACAGAACTACCTGCAGACAGGTTTGAGCAGCAGCTCTTAACAAAACCAAGCAACTTATTTTAACCTTTTGTTGTTCTTCATCTGTGGACGAGTCATCTGATGCCTGAGGAGAGTTTCCAGAGCTGTTCCTTCGAGCATCTGCACACCCATCCGCAGCAGGCGGCACTTCCAGTACAGGCACCCTGGAGACCCCATTCCTTCCACTCCCTTGCTCCTCCGTCCTGGAATGGGAGCAGGCACGCGATCGGCTCTCCTGGGAAAGCTCCACGAATTTCTCCAAAGCACTGAAGAAATCAATCCTGTCTGTACTGAGTTCTGTCACTTCGGGCTGGGGATTCTGCTGGAGACTTGGGGAATTTTGGTTTGGGGATTGGGGAAAGTCTTTTAAGCACGAAGTGAATTCTTCCATGGGAACCAAGTGCACATTCATATCAGGCTTAAGGGCATCTTTTTCCAGATCGTCCACTGTCAAATCAGGAAACTCTGTTATTTCCAAGGGGTGCTGGAGTTGCATTAAGGCCTCAGAAGCACGGCAGTTATCAGGGGGGACAGAGTCTACACAACATCCTGCTGTACAGCCATTGATATTGTTCAGGTTCAGCTTGTCCTCCATCTGTTCAGCATGGAAGTCTCGACATGTAAACTCTACGTGGATCCTTCTCTCTTTCACACACATCTCCTCGATCATGTTTGCATCCTCTGGGAGCTGCTGCTCCCTGTCTGGCTCAGCTGAGTAGATAGGAGACATTGGCTGCTGGTTGTCGTTGGTCTTTGCCTCTGAGATCTGGTCGGCCGAGGTGGTGATCTCCTTTTTGTTCAGCTCCAGCCCAGATTTGCAGATGGGCTCATGATGGTCCGAGAGGTCACTGTCTGAGTGCGAGCGCCACAGTTTATTATGCCGCTGTTTGCTGCGGGGAAGAAAAGCAAATGAAAACATTGAGTAGTGTTTTCATGTACCAGAGCCGGACCCACCTTGTTGTAAGGGGATGCAAACTACATGGAAAACCCTCGCCAAACACTGGAGTCGACGACCACAGCTGCAGTTTCACCTGAACAGTTCAGGGCCAAACCTGCTGCTGGAAAAGTTGATCCAATAACAGACACTTTCCAGTAGCTAAATCCCACAACACCATTCTGCTCCACACACACGTATCCCCCAGCACTATTTTATCAGTGAACTCAACAAATGCAATGTTTAACTGACTACAGAATTTGGTCCCTTCTCAGCTAGCAAGCACTTTTCCATTTGCTAGCAGGTGAGCAATGGCCAGAAGAGACCGGGTCCCTAGTCCTGGACGTGAGTGGATGGTAGACACTGAATGAAGTCCAATTTCCCTTGTGGCTCCTTCTTTGAATATCCTCAGTGATCAGTAACTGGGCTCTGGTAACTGAACGTAGGGTGGGTGGGTGGGGTGCGTGGATGTGGGTGTGTGTAAAACACAGAAGACCTCCTCAGCAGTCAACAAGCAGCCTAAAACACCACCTGCCTTTCACAGGAAGGAAGCTCAAGAGTTCTCCAGCTCTTGGAAAGCCCCTTTAGGAAGGTCTGAGCAGTCACAAGGCCAAGCAACTGTGAGCAGCATTGCACCACCTTCCTTAGCTCCACCTGCCAAAAAACCCAGCCCATGCCTCCGGGCTTACAGAGAGCAAAGAAGGCAACTTCTTGCAGTGAAGCCAGACGAGGTAGCCATGTCTGCAAGGGCTTTGCTGGGTGACCACGGCCACAGGGCTGTGCTTCCACCGTTTGCCCCTAGGAGGAGAGCAGATACCACAGAAAGGTTCTTGGACCTGCAGGAGACCTTGCAAAACCTCTCCAGTCCCTTGCTACACATCCATTGGCTGCAGTAAGTTAATTAACAGATGCTATTGAACTAATTAAAATGTACCAGTTTAGTTGCGGGTGCCCAACAGCTAAGGAAAATAATCTATCATGGATTTAGCTTTCTAACCCCATAATCAGCTACAACCTTCATGTATGACACAGGGCAGAATCAGGTCCTTTGAGAGGAGCATCAAGACTAGAGGCCATAGGCATTGCTCTGGGGTGCATGTGCTCTGTCACTAACGGGTTTTGGAGCAAAGTTTAACACTGGCAGCAGAACCAGGCTTGTCCATGAGGCAGAGCTTGTCTAGGACAGCCTTGGTCTGAGAACTGAAACAAATGTCAACAACCGCTGGAAGAGGTGTATTGTATTAACTTTTTCTCTCACACTTCCTGCAGTCTTACAATCTGCAAGAGGTGCTAAAAGCAGGGTCAGAGAACAGGAGCCCACGTCCCTTCCTGAAGCACACAGCCAGCTCCTGACCCTCCTGGGCAGCGTTCCCAGTGCCGGGGAGAACAGACCACGGCAGCCCAGGCGTTTGGTGTGCCAGGCACAGCACACGGTCTGGGGGCAGCACCAGCACTGGCCAGCTTGTGTCCACACCAGCCTTGGACCAGGAGCCCCCCACATCCCCTGCCACACTGCAGCCAGACCTCCAGGCTCTAGTATAAGACTACTGCTGTTGATTCACAAGTTGCACAAGGCATAGAGGATCACAAGGATCATAAACACTCTTTTTCTGTAACTTATCCCTAACTAATAAAAGAAACAGGGCTGGCTCAGCCTTTCTGTCTGCATCACCAGAGTGAGGGGACAGTTGAACTAACCCCAGGAAGTATGACAGTCGCAAAGAGCAAAACATGCTTGTTGTTGTGACTAAAAGCAGGCAGGGGGTTTTCATTTTACAGCTGGAAAACATATGCCAGTTGCTATAACCCCAACACAAAACCGTAACTAGATAGTGTGAGCACATGGCTGCCCTCACATACCTTCCTTCTGAAATCGGAGCAGTCACATGAGCATGAATCTGTTGGGGTTTTGTTTTTGTTTTTTACCTGTCCTGGAATACTGCAGCAATGAGCAAGGCAACCAGAAGCCAGAGCTAAATAAAATGGAGAAGAGGAGAAAAAGAAAGAAGAAAGAGGAGGGGGAGGGGAAAAATAAAAGAGGGGAAAAAGCAGTTTGGAGCTGAGAAAAGAACCGCATAGAGGGACCATTTCTGCAGCACAGAGAGGCCATTCCTTGCTTCAGTGAAGCTTCACTTACTGCAGGCTTTTTAGTCCTACACACAGATGTAATGCACTGCTCTTGCATTTTTTAAAGTCTCATGAGCAATCCTGTTCATGCCATTGTATGGGGACTTGCAGAGTAGGTCAGGAGCAGTGGTGTGCTTAAGTCGCAAGAGAGCCACACGCTATACAAATGACGGCAGCAAGAAAGACTTACCTCCTGGAAAAAACAAGCTACTAAAAGAGGTAGGAAAAAAAATATCCTTAACAAAATGTTCGTAAAGGGTGGTTTTGCAGGAGTGCCACCAACTACCAGGCTGACAGATTATCTAAACCAAATGCAGGGCTCAGGGCTTGGAGATGTGATATACCAGCTGCTACCAGCCCAGGGCTCCTCACAGGCGCTCGCCAGCCTGTTGCACAGGACGTTGGCATGCTTTTCCCGTCTGAAAAGCTTCTTTTCCTCCATCCAGTCTACCCCAACGAGATCTAATTTCCCAGTCTGCCCAATGCTACACAGCACACCATACTGGTCAGGTCACCTCTAGCTCAGAGCTAAGCACTGACCTTTATTAACTGGTGCCAGCAGCACGTTTGGTGTCACACGAGGCACCAAAGGCAGGTGTGGTGTCTGTCTCAAAGGATTTCAGTCCAGAACAGCACAATTTCTTAAAATATCTATTCTACTGTGATCTACTGCGAGACTCGATACTACTTGGCTGCTTTTTCAGAGAGAGAGAGAGAGAGAGAGTCATTATGGCCGTCAACGTTTGGGGAGCAGGAAGAGGTGGAAGACAAAGATCCTCTGGGTGCACCTGATCAGGGAATAACCTGCGAGGAGCCCGCAGGTTGCTCATCTGTGCAGAGGCAAAGAGGAAGCACACTTCAGTGACAGGAGGCGCTTACACCAGGGATTTGGTGTAAAAATCAGGAATCCAGACCTGGCCAGGCAGCAGAGGTAGCCAGACTGCTGGGAGCAGGAGGAGAGCAAAGGAGGAAGGGTAAGTCATTAGCACAGAAAGGGAAAGGAGGTCTTTGCAAGAAGATAGAAGAGACCAGAGGGACAAAACCAAGGAGAGGACAGAGGTGAGAGGTATGCCTTAAAGAGAGCACAAGTGCCTGAGCTGCTGTAAAGAACAGCATAAGGCAGGCACCTTTCAACAGCGCTACGAAGCTATGAAATAATTATTTTGCTCAAAACATGCCTCCTCCTGGCAGGAGGCTCAGCTTGGGCAATTCTGTTTGCTTCAGATCTGCTCCCTGGCAAAGCACACCAGGACCCTAAACAAAATACCCTGATCCGGCGAAACACAAAAGTATCACTACCTCCTTCCAGCTGATCACAGGAAGACATTGCTTAACACAGCTTACAAGTAGTTTTCTCAGAAACATGCAGTATTTATGTCTTTTTGCTAATCAGGTGATAGGTTTGGGATTACAACACACTTGTCCATACCCAGGCCCAGCTCCAGACCAGCCTCAGCACTCCATGCAGGAATAAACACTGCTGTTGCAATGCACAGAACATCCTGTCCCCTCCCCTAACACCAACGGGATCTAAATAAACCCAGACCAGCTGCTGAGGAGGGGCATGTTTAACAGGGAACCATAAGGCTGGGATGGAGACAAAGCGAGTTCCCTGCCAAGTGATGTTACAAGCAACAGGGACACCATTTATCTCTGCCGGATTCTGCACAGCTCCGAATGCTGCATTTGGATGGCACGGGATGCTACTCTCCAAAAAAACAGCCATCCTAGAAGCCGAACAGCTTCCTAAAAGCTCCTTATTACACCCATTTTCCCAGGCTCAGCTGAGATAACCCATGAAAACAGAGTGCTACCTTTCCCAAGACAATCACGAGCTTATGTAATGCAGTAATGGAAGTTCTAATTAAAATAATGGAGTCAATCATTTAAGTGTTATGCCTTAACATGGGTAATCAGGGTCATTCCTTCCACCCACCTGGCCAGCAGGATCCCTTGGTATTCCTCCAGTTGCCGCATGAAGCTGGGGTTGGGCTTGGTGACAGTGCGCCGCTCCTTCACGTAGTCGTAAGCCCTGTCCAGGTTCCAGCCGTACTCCTTCATGGCATAGGCAATCACCGTGGATGCCGAGCGGCTCACTCCCATCTTGCAGTGCACCAGGCACTTAGAACCATTTTTCCTGAAGCAGGAGAAAGATAAAAGAGGATCATTAAATAGAAAACACAGCCTCTGAGAAGCTTAAGAAAACAATAACTTCTTTACCAGAGCATTATCAAACACATTTTCAACACTGTGGCCACAGTTGAAGTCTGGGATGTGATCTGATAATCCAATTTACAAACTGGAGCAAGACACACAAAGAAAGTGAAGAACAAGGTCTTAATATTCTTAACACATTTTGTTACAACAGCTCTTCTGAAGCTTTTATCACAAAGTGGACAAACATCAGCTGTTTGCAGAGATTTGTGAAGACTGCTAAAGACTAATATGGCATCCTTGAACTCATCCCAAATGGCCCACTGGTAACAAGCAGTATTCCCAATAAAAAGGGCATCTATCACACAAACGTGGCGGCACCATTTAGAAATGCATCCCTGGAAGACACTGAGCAGTTCAGGGCAGCCTCTAGCACAGAGATGTTCTTCAACTGCAAACTTTTGATGGCATATTATTGGGTTTGGCAACTGGCTGAACAAGACTGACACTGCTTTAGTCAAGTGTTTGAAACCCCACCTAGCTCCCATCCACATCTCTCGAGACATCAGCAGGTACAAATCCAGCCAAAAGCCCCATGGACCACCTGGCAGATTTTTCTTGATACCACCATTTCTGAGGACTGCCTATAGGCAGAAAGCTCACCCCCCAGCTCTGTTTGTAACAGTCCTTCACCTCAGTACCTGTCCAAGTGCAAGTGAGTGGAAAATATGACCTCCTCATGGCTGGAGGCAGAGACCTCAAGTGACGGCTGCAGTGCAGCACCCTGCTGCAATCAGATGGAAGATCCTTCCACTTTAATTTGTTTTTTCTTACTGAAGACAAAGCAAACCGTACCTTTCAGTGCGATGAGCAGGTACATTGCTTGGTGAGGCTGGTATAGACCCTGAAAGGGCAGCCAACACTCTGCTCCAAGAAATTAAAAACCATTTTGACTGCTGTGAAATACGAGGAGGAAGGCTACAGTCCTTGTCTGTGAACTCCATGCGTTGGGCAGCACTAGCATGGAGCACTCAGAGAGAACTTCGGTTTGTCACCTCTAATTTTCTCCCTTAAGTGCTAGGTTTTCTGGCTTGCCAGCCATGTGAAGTTCTCATGGGACAAATCAAAAGGCCAGGGAGCACACACAGTCCTGTGCCTCGACAAGCTCAAACCTCAGCTGCTCACAGCTGTCTGAGCCTGCACCTGCATGCACACTCCTCAAACACTCAAAAGATGTCCACACTGGGGTATACTGGGCTACAGCAGCCTTTTGACTGCTCTAAGACTTTCTCAATTTTGCAAATCAAATTAGTGAAAACATTGCAATGCTTTTGGTGACAAAAAAAAAAAACCCAAACACAACAAGCAGACAAGGCAAAGAAGGGGATACAGTAATTGCCCCAATTTGGAACATGACTAACTCGCATCACCTCGTACACAGTACTGAGGCCCAATTGTTTAAACCCCAATGGAAAATATTCTGGGCAGGAGAATACTTCTGAGGATGACAACAATTCAAAATCGATACTTAAGGGAATACAAGGATGTATTTTAAAGAAACCACCTTAAATAAAGTCAGTCTTGAGCTGTACTCAAACAAGTCAGCTTTTAAAGGCTATGAGAAATTGCAAGCACCAGCTATGGTTAAGAGATGACAGACTTCTATAATGGAAATACTACTTTAAAAGCAACATGTGCTGATCTGCTTTCTGACCAGTTTTCCCTTAAGAACGCTGATGAATTAACTGGAGACAGCTCATATAACTGGGATGCAGTTCTTTGCAGTAAGAAGGCCCTACTTTCAGCATCTGCTATCAGATTACGCAGTCTGACAGCTCAGAGACCTACGCAGGCATTTACTCCTGTTAAAGGGAAGAGTTTGCTCTGGAGCATTACGCTACAAGAAATCACTTCCAGGCTGTGGGCTTCATTGTACAATCTCACAACGCAGGGAACAGCTTATGTTTGTGTTTGGCTTATAACTTTTAACTTTTGTTAAATTATTTAAGCATTTAACTTTTGTTAAATGCTGCTTGATTTGTTACTGCCCTTTCCTCCCACCAGCATCTCTGCGGATCCATTGCATTTCCTAAGCAGCAGGCAAACTGTACTGGAATGATGTCCTCCACTGTTTGCCTGGCCTGCAGCTGCGCAGAAAACCCTCACTACTCCTACCTGTTCCTTGTACAAGCACCCGCAAGAATGAAAATTCATGGAAGGCAACTCTATCACTTAGACAGAATGACAAAATTAAAATGCTTTAATCCTAGGTAGGCAAGGAGGAAAAGTAGTTAAGAAAATCAGTAGGAAAATACAAAATGTTTAGTATACATCTTCTAAATGTGTTTGTTCTGTTCTGAAAAGACTTACTTTGCCTTGGAGATGAATTTGTAGGTATCATTCCAATAAGCCAGAAGATCTGTTGCTTCTTCATCATATACCCGAATGTTATGGTATTCGAAAAGCCCAGGGAAGAAGTTATCTATTTCTCGAGTCACATTCAAAATATACCGCACCCTGCATGGAAACAGACAGCAGATAAAAATGCAGAGTGTGCAGACAAAGCAAGTTCAGAGAGATATCACAGCTGCTACACAACAGCCTTGCCTCGCGAGTGGCAAAACTCAAAGCATTTGAAGTTGCAGTCTTGAACACACCTCCTTGGAAACCAGGACTTAATGCAAGGAAGCAGCGGCTAACACACACAAAAGGTTTTGCTGAGCAATTTAGAGCCTAGCCTCTGATAAAAGGGCTTCCATCCATACCGGATAGAAACTTCCTCTACAGTATGTCAGGTTGCACTGCTTGCCGATCATCTCTCTATTCTAAGTGTCAGCAACACTCATGTCACAGGAGCTCCTGCACAGACTGTTCAATTAGTGTTTGGACACATTTTCAAAGCCCCTTTGTGAATCCTTCCTCCTGCTACACCAACAACACAGAAGATTGAAGACATAAGCTCATGAGCAACACCACAGTTAAACAAATGCATCAAATAACTACAGAGAGATGTAACAGACAATGAGCCACTGGGGAGGATTTATTTCTTATCCCTAAATTTTCTAGAAGGGAAACTACTAGAGAAAGCATATGGTATTTACGTACACTACATCCAGTATTTTCAGCTCTGAGGGTTACTCTTAAGATGCTTATGAACTGCACTCCTGCTGGGCTATCAGACAGAATAAGAGCACCGCAATGGAGTGACGTCCCTTCTCCCTTGCAGGTATGAGATCGCTGGCAGTCAAGTAGGACCTGTTTGACCCAAGAAAACTGCAGAAGACCCTGCATGAGGAGAATCAATTTTGCCAGGCTGATTTTCCGAGGTACAGATACGCTATCAATTCAATCCAGCAGAGTGATTTCCCCCCCGCACCCGCCAGGATTGGCACAAATAAGCCAAGCCTGTAAATAATGATTTAATTGCAAAACCTTGGTGCTTAGATCCACCTGGCCTAGAGAAAGCTTAAGCCTGAAAGGAAGAAAGGGCAGGAGGCAGAGGAACCCATCAGGGCTAAGCCCAAGAGCTACAGGGACTTTACTTCCTACTGGGCCCCACTCAAAGCAACAAATGTTCTTTTACATATTTTCCTTCCTGCTGCAGTCCGGAGGTCCAGACTCCGAAGCACCTCTGTGATCGTGAGACCTCAGTCCAGAACAACGGGCTGGAGCAGAGGGCACAGAGCCAACTACGCAGCATCCAGTTAAGTAACTGTAGCTTTTTGCTACTTATAGCTATGAGATTGCTAGTTTCCTTTGTTCGCCAAGGGGATGTCAGTCAAGGTCATGGAACAAGATTCTTTTACTTTAGGGTGCCTGTTTGGGGGATGCAGAGTTTGGAGGAAGCAAGAGCTTGTTCAGATCTGCAAACCCTTTAGTAAGACTCAGATTATGGAATAGAGTTTGTTGCACAGACAAGTGTTGAGGCCAGACTCTTGCTTTTAAGCTGATGGCCTGAAGCTACTTACCCTCTGTTCTGCAAATCTTCCAAATTGGAGGCGTTCCATTCCGAGCCCTGCAGGGGAAACATGCAAAGGGACACATCAGCCAGAAGGAAGGTATGGCCAGACAACTGATGGAGGGATGGATTGTCACCAGTGAACTGAAGGAGGACACTGGCCAGCCAAGTGTTGCTGAGGGGGGGGTGGTCTTTTGAGTAAAGGTGTACACAGAAGCGTGGTAACAGGGCTGGTGTTCACCCCATTAACCAAATCTTAACTCACCCCATTAACCAAATCTATTCTGAAGCAACAAGCAGCTCTGCAAAGCAAGCGCCCAGCACCATATGTTGGCATTTCCTGCAAACCGCTAACAAATCAACCTCAAAGACCACTCCACCCTTTCCCTGGAGGCTGCTGCCAGCTCTACCCCACAGAGAGAGACTGCCTGCACTTAAAAACCATCCAGGTGCTCTTTATACATGAAACACCCATCTCACCCATCAAAGGTAGCAACACCATAAGCTCACTTGGGTTACACCTCTTCTCCCCACATTCAAAGCCTGTGTGAGCAGAAAAATAAACACATTTAACCCTGGCTAGTTAACCCTCTTCTCTGCAGCACACACAGGGCCTCCAAGCTGCTTGCTTCCTGCTCTAACACATAAACCTAACAGGACAAAACCACTCAAAGGCTTCCTTCAAAATTTAAAGGTTCACAAGCTATCTGCTTCCCTGCCTTAAAATAGCTCCTAAATAAAAAGACGGTTCAGATGAAGGAGTAAGCAAGAGGGACCCAGGCAGCACTACCATCGCCAGAACAGCACTGCTCATGGCTGCTCCCACATCGCCCCAGGGCCAGGAGAGGCACAGCCAGGGCGAGCCAGCCCATGGAGCATACCCACCGCCTGCAAACTCCATCAGCTTGAGCACGAGAACCTCCCAGTCTTGCAGAAGAAGCAGTGTCCACCCAGGGGATGGGTTCCTGCTTGCCCCAGGAAGCATGCATAGGCACCCCGTGTCCGACACGGGGGAGCTCCAAGAGCTCTGACTCACAGGCACACACTTGTGCCCATGACAGCACGTGCAGAAAGTCCCGCGCACTCACAGCCTGCGTCTAGACGCACTCGCACAGGAAAGGGCCACGTTACTATTCTGGTAGCTGCTGGGGACAAGTCTGTTGTCTTGTCTTGACGCTTCTGGAATACAACAAAGAAAAAGCAGCTGCCTCTTCCAAAACTGAACTACTTCCTAAGAGAAATCATCATAACGAGGACACCATTCAAGGCTTCAACACAGATGGGACTCTGAATTTCGAGTAGAATAAAGGGGCAAATGTTACATGCCACAGCAGCCCAGATTTCAACAGAATCCACTGCCTTCAGCCACAGATCAGGTCAATCCCAGCGAAGTCCAGAGCTGTGCACAATCTGAAGGAGGACTATGGGGGCTCTTGCTATTCAGCATCTGCCAACAAACATATTTTGATCCCTGCTGTATTTACCCTAGCCCCCGCGACTTAGCTTCATGTTGTCTCTTTCTGGCCAAGGAAGAATATAATTCAGGCCTGGGAACCACCAGTTTCTGCAGGTATGGAGAACAATGCTGCAGTGGTGAAAGCCTTTTCTCCTATCCTTTGATCCACAATCATCATCATCATCATGTCTCTTATTTCCTGCTTAGTTATTTTAGCACTCCCTAAGTAGGATCCCATGGGGCTCTTGCCTCCACCTGGAAGAAAACAGCTCCAGGCTTTCCAGAGACCTCACTGTACGACACTGCCTCACAGTACACACGCTCCTGAATTAAGCTGGTGCCCAGCCCCAGCAGCACTGCTCCTTGCTGCAGAGTGCTGCTTTGCAAATACTTCTGTTCCACACATTAGCCACAGTTCTTCTCCTTAGTGCTGCCTGCAAGCCTTGTTTTAAAGGTCTTGTTCCCATTAAATGCACTCAGAGTCAAGACTCCAAGCCCTGCAGTGGAACAACGGTCTGTACTGCTTTTGACTAGGACTGCAAGCCTCTAACAGGTGACTTTCTCCAGAGAGCACATAGCCTGCAAAAACCCCACAATCCATTACATTGTAGGTACTTTAAGTTTCCTGGCTCTACCCCACCACAATTTCTTGGGATCGCTCACATTAACATACACCATCCCTTCTGAGCCACAGTACTAAGCTCCAGGAGACTGGGAGAGGCCCTCTCCCTTTGGAAAGACCAGCTGGTCCAAGAGGAACAGCTTTGTTTAAAGTTGAGCCAACCTCATAGGCTAGACAGCCCAACCAAACCTGCGTCTGTTGCTTCAGGGCTGGGAAATCCAGCGGAGCGCTGACTCACCAGAAGGAGATGCAGTAATTAGACAGGCCCCAGCAGCAATGAAAGGTAACTAAGCACGCAAAACATTAAAAGGCAAAATGTTTATGTTTCCTTAAGTGACTTATCTCCAGGATTCTTTGTTAGGCTCCTCTGTTCCTCCTGGATCACATGAACTCAGAGCTTTCCATGTTACAAGAGTGTCATTCCACCTGTATGTTACACAGCTGCCCCCAACAGTTCCCTCCCCTCTTTGCTGTAGTTATGCCCTTCCCAAACACATGTGTACTCCAAGAACTTGGTGTGTGGGTACCCTGGACAGTTAAAGCTACAAAACTGGTCTTACACCAATGGAAAGAGCCCTGAAAAGTAGTTAGAATTAAGACTTTTTCCATTCCATCCTCTAGTGGCAGGGTCTACAGCCTGGCTGGTGGTGTATGGCAAAGTTTAGCGCAGCCAAGAAGCCAGGCTTCTCTTGTTCAATAGCACTAGTGTCTTGCTTAAGAGTACATGACCCCAGGATCGGCCAATCTCTCCTTCAGAGTTCCTTTAAGTTCCTCCAGAGGCCCTGTGTCAACCAAGACATAGTGAGAAGTGTGAGGCGTGTTTACTCTTGAATTCACTGTTAGACTTACCAAAAAGACATGATCAAATATCTGTGTGGGGCTGTCCATCTGCCCAAGGATCACTATCATTTCATTGTCAATGAACTCTTTGAACTCCCGCAGGTTACACACCATCTGCATCTCCAGTTCAGTGCGTATCTGGGTGGGGAAGAGGAACACAAGGAAGCCGTGTAAAGTTTTTGTTCTGGCCTTTCTTCACAGCATAAGGTACAGAGCTCTCTAGTTTGCACAAGAGCACTTCCAGTGCTGCTCCCTCCCACTCACCTCTTTTGACGTGATGTTCTCCAAATCTTTCTGCATCATGATCTCCCTTAACTTTGTCTTAATTAGCCGTTCCGTGCGTTCCCGCTCAGTTGGGCTATCAGACGAAAGCAACAGTCATTGGGAAGGGAAACAAACTGGGCTCATGGCACTTTTTTAAACAGGTATTGAATAGACTGGATGGATACTCCGCAGAGTCTCAGATAGTCACACTACTTTCCCCAAGTATGTCCTCAGCTGGAGGGAATCCGGGTGACTGTAAAGCCCAGTTTAGATTCCCAGTTGTATATGGAACAGACCAACTGAGGGCTCCTAATCCATTGTAGTCATTCAGAGAACCTCTGGTATTTGGTAAAATTTAAATTGGGAAGGCTGCATTATACTCTCTGGAGCAGTATCTAAGCCTCCCCCTACCTTTCTTGGAAAGGTAACAGCTCCAAAACTCCCTACAAGGAGAGACGAGGGCAGCTAAGCCTCTGTGCATTCCTCCAGCCTCTGCTGCCAGGGGCCTTATCACCAGCTGCAAAAATAGCCTGACTAACACCAGGGGAAGTTGCAACAGAGCGGCAGCACAGAGCTGTCTCACCCATCATCTTTGGAAGGGACCCAGCAGTAACATCTTGCACCACCTTTCCGTTCCTCTGGAAGGCTGCCAGGATGGCGAGTGCACAGACACTTCTCTGCTTCGCAAGTGTCCAACTGGTGGTTCACAAATAAAAATCATGAACGTTCCTGGTCCTTTTAACCTCACGCATTATTTCAGGGCTCAGTTAAGAGAATGCTGCCCAGGTGTCCCCAGGAAATCATTCAATTGCTGCCACGAGGGAAAGGGTGGGTTACATAAAATTTATATATGAAAAACCACAAGAGAATATTAATCTGACAGCCTGCCAAAACTTTTCAGCCACCCTCCTTGTACATTAAAAAACAATCAAGTGTGAAGACTTGTTCACAGCTGAACAACTGCTTAGCATTATTATTCATTCACTGAACTCCAACAACAGGAAATATCTGAGAGCATAAATCAACCAATAGCACTATTATACTGGGAAAGCAGCTGGGGCAACTGAAGTAGTTTCTTCTACTATGAACTGGGCAACTAAGTCCTCACGCTTGGCATCACATCTGGACACAGACTACCTTTGAGGTTATAGGGTATCAGTACCATAAGCAATTACTAATTACAGGGGTTATGAACATGAATGTTGATATAGATGATAAATTTTGCCTTTCCAAACTGTCTACCTCAGCCACTGTTTTGGACCATGTATCACCAGACATCCCAGCATACAGCTTGAGACAGCCTGGGACCTATACGCTGCCCTGTTCCACACTTGCAGAACTCCTCAGAATGATGAAAAACTGCATTGCTCTTCGTCCCATTCTTAGGTGTATCAGATGGATGCCTGTGAGGAGGCTTCTGAGCCCACAGTCTCAGAAGCCCACACATAAACACTTTGCTTTACAGCAAAATGAACTGAGTAAGTAAAAAAAGACCACGTTACTCTAAACATGTGCTCAGACACACACCAGCACAACAGCAAAGTTCAGAGAAACCTGTTCCTTCCAGGAGAAACCAGGCCTGGAAACTAGAGGACAAAACCAGCAAAGAGGAAGGCCTAGGTACTAGAATATGCCAAACCTCTCTCTCACTAGTAACATGGGACTTACCCTGCAGAAGCAAAGATCTGTCAGCCTAAAGCCCAAGGCAAACTACTAGAATGAAAACAGGCTGGAGGAGATGCAAGGGAGCCCCAGGAAGCTTAAACTTCCAGTGCTGGTGTTTATCCAACCAGGGGTCCTCTTATTACCTGGAACATGAAACCTCTTCTTATTAATACCTAATTAAGAGTCATCTATTGTGTAAACTGTCTCCTCATTTGGAGACTGCAGTGCTTGACAGCCAAACACTTCATCTCAGCAGAGCCAGACCAACTTACACATCTGTGAAGAGGGCGGGCGAGTCAGGGCGGTGGGACTGGACATCTTGCATGGCGTTCCACTCGTTGACTGATGACTGGTCAGAATTGATATGGCTCTCATAGTAACTGACCCATGTGAGGAAAAGGCTCCCTGGGTAGTAATTGTTGCTCCGTGCCACCTCACAAGCTTTATGTAAACTCTGCAGAGCAGACCTAGAAAGGGAACAAATACTCACAGGATTGTCTTCCTCAGGTTGGTATTTGAGCACAAAGGAGCAGCCAAATCCAGGATGCTGCTCATGTTCCATCAGTTGGTACAAACCCCAATGCTACATGCAACAGCCCCCAACATCAAGCGGGAAGCTGTCCTGCAAGGGTGGGGACAACCACACAGTGCAAGAGCTTGCATGTCTTCACTGAAGTATGCCAAGACAAGCCTGGATAGCAGCGGAGGAGCCCACAATTCAGAGGGCAGAGGTACCTGTGTCTCTGGTTCCAAAACCTGTGACAACTACCTAAGCCATAAATAAGATGCACAGAGTTTGTGTCCAAGACAGGGTGCTCTGACAGCTCCTAACTGTGCTGTCAGCTCCCCTGAGTGCAGGGCAGCAACACCCCGGAATGAAGCACATTCAGGGGCTTCATGGAAGCACAACCAGGGGCTTAGGACTTGACTTTACTGAGGTGTTTAGGTGTCTGCCCTCTCTCACTGCACGAGGGATGTCAGAAGTTTCTTCAGCTGCTGCTGGGAAACAAATCCCCCTCTCCTATTTTTAGCTTGTTTTAAATCTTTGACTGGGATCAGAAGGATCCAGGTCAAAATCACTGGGGTGACACAGTAGCATGACACCCTGACAGGCAATGTATTTCTGCAATGAAAAGAAGCTTGAGCCAGAAATACTTTCATAGCCAATACATTCTTACATGAGCCACCCTAAAAGGAAAGAAAAATGCAGGCAGCTTCTCTTTCCTTCTTGCTATCACAATTATCATGTCTCACTGGAGACAGAGACTCCTAAAATACGCACAGCATATATTTCCTTATTTATGCCAAAAAAAAAAGTATTGCAAACACGTGTTCAAAGCATTTCTGCTTCGGAGAGATACAGAACAGCAGCCCTTTGCGAGAAAGTTACCCTATTCCTTCCTGCCCCCAGCTGAGACAAAGGTGCGGCTGCAGCAGTATTAGACTCACTGCTGTATACCAGCACTTGCGTGTTTTTTTTCTTTGGTATCAGACTTCCTTCCCTGTCTCTGAAGGAGACTTCTGGCTGCTGAGTAGGTCTCAAGATAGCAATAATGCAAAGCAGCACCTGCTTTTTAAAAGCTCAGGCAGCCAAAACACCTTGGAAAAAGGATCACTGGGACAGATTATAGTTAAGTACTTACCACATCGCCTGTACAGACACTGGCTTGAATATATGAACCCTGTTATCGGTTGATACACTGAACCCGCTGGAGAGAGGAAAAAAGGCACAGTAAAAATGTGTCCCAAGAGCAACTTTTCAGTTAATAACTGATAGTTTGTAGCACGTTAGAACAGCAAAGGAGTAGCCCTATGCAGTACACTGCTGAGTTCAGCTAGCAAACGGATCAAAATAGCATGCTAAAAGCTCTAAGATAACTTTTTAAAGCAGCTGCTGTTCAGGAACAAAACTAAGACAGTGGGACAGTGCTGGGCTGTGCTGTTTACCTTGGCAACACAAATTCAGTGCCACTGCTGAGAGAAACAGAGTCCAGCTAAAGTGATCCTGAGGCAGCTACCAAGGAAAGAAAAGTCATTCCACGCACTGTACAGCCTTTGTAACTGGCACAAACAGGAGTCTACAAGTCAGGTGTCTATTTGGCAGAGAAACATCATTCCTCTTTTATGTTCAGCTTGAACACTGCCTGCTGCAAGTGTGATGGAGGAACACATAATAGGATCCCTTTAAGGAGCTTTCACTACACACCCACTCACCACTAAAAGCTCCTTTACTCCAGCTTAAAAACACACACACAAGCCACCGTCTCAGTGCGTGTTTATTCACCGGTAAGTCAATTATTGGTGTTCCCTACCACAAACACTGTGATTTAGGGCCTTTGAGCCTACTAACCCGATACAGGTCAACAGCAGGAGGTCTGCTGGACCTGTTAGGGCTCTGCAATCATTTGAATCCTTCTCCATGCAGCTGTAAGCTAACACACAGAGAACCTCTGCTGTTGACCTAGAACATACAAAAGACACTCACCCATCCCCATCCAGGTGGATCAAGGTGTCACTCCACAGCGGCAGCACCAAGCCCATTGTACACGTGCTACTGTAGTAAGAAAGAGACGATCAGCCCATCTACTACAGCACCATGCTATTATTCTAGTTTGACAGCAATGGTTGCAAATGTTTGCACTCACTAGAAAAAAAGGAAAAATCCCAATGCTGCTTTAGGGGCAAATAGAGCTGGTGTTGTTCTACAAGTGTCTGGCAAGGATCATTAACCAGATACAAGGTAGAACAGTACTCTTTCAAGGAAGCTTGAAGAGTTAACGTATGCCTGGGAGAAGAGCAAACAGGATTCAGGAGCAGCAAACTTCGTGTGGAAGGTCAGAGGGGACTCAGAGTCTTCAGTAAGCTCAAGGCTTTCTTTACAGATTAGTCTCTCTCAGGCTCAAGTGGTTTGGTTCTAGCTCTGATTTTGCAACCTATAGCTTTGTTTTCTTATTTGTCCCTCAGTCACAGCTACTGGGAACTGGGATCAGTCTAGTGTCATAGCAGGGTGACTGGCAGCACGGTAGGTTAGCAATCACAGCCTCTCATCCTTTGCTGACTCCTGCCCCTTCTTCTCCCTCCCACATCTCAAGGATGAGCACAACAGCCAGCCAAGACAGACACCTCTTGGAAAACCCACTCCTCTCTCAGCTGCTTTGACCTCTTTGCCCTCACAGTCACCTGCTTTCTGTAACACTGAGCAAAAGGCCAAGTTAAAAGCAGAAGTTAAGCAATGGAAAAAAGGCAGAGGCAGGGGAACCCCAACACCATCTGTACCAGGTTGTCAAACAAAACACCTGAATAATTAGTCCTTAATCAAAGCAGCATCTTGAAGAAGAATCGGATTCAGCTGCCTCCTGTTCTTATGCTTTGCACTAACTGCTCTCAAATTTCCACAAGCCCTAACACCCCGTCAGCCTCTGCAGCTCACGAGAAGTGGGGGAAGAGGGCAAGACTCGAGGCTTCAGAGGGTCAGCAGACATGAATGCAAATGCACACGCCTCGGAGCGACTGGTGCCCAGCACAAGGAGAAGCTGCGGCATGCAGCTATTTCTGTTGACAACATGAGATGAGCTCATGGAAAGATATGTTTTTAAAAGGCTTCCCAAGGTGGCCAGGGTATTTTTAGTGATACTGTTCACCAAGCGCTTATCAGAGACCATAGCAACAAGTCTACATTGAGTTATAAATACCAAGTGGGCTAGGGGAGGGTGTATCAGACTGACCATCCAGTAGCAGAAAGCTAAAATGACCCTGCTATGTTATTAAAGACTGAATACCAGTGAGCTCTCAGTTATCAAAGGTGGCTGTGCTGGTATATCACAGCCAATAGCAAGCTCCAAGCTCACAGCAACCTGTGCAAGGACGAGTTATTCTTACACTACTGCAAGAGCATCTCTGAGCTACAGCTGTGCACACATGCACAGGAAGGGAGCCAGGAGCCAGGGGTGGCATCAAGCTGGTCTCCCTTTTTAGCAGGCATCACTTGAGCTAAGCATCCAAATCAAGGCGCTTGAAATTAAGCATGATGGCTGTTGTGATCAGCAGGCTGTTTGGAAGGCCATTTCTTAGCCAAACAGTTCAAAATGATTTTCTAGTGACCCTGAAAGTAATTTCTACTGACTAGGGTCAGTAGCAAGACTCATTCCTTTAGCAGTTGTGCTAGAACTAAGCATGTGCATAAGACTGTCCAAAATGTTTAGAATATACAGATTTTTCTTTCTCTGCATAGGCCAAGACTTAGTTACAGTGCTTTAAAAGAGCCACGTGCCTCCATGCCCTCTCCAAACTGCCTAGTGTCCCCTTCTAAACTTAAAGCTTCTGCTCGTGAAGCTGCTGGGGGTGCTGCCTCCTGGCTTACAGCCACTCCAGCAGCAAAAGCTGCTTCCCAGCCACTTTCTGCAGCCTTTTGGAGTGGTCAGCAGCAATTTAAATGAATGAAGCAAAAGCACTAAACCGTGATGACATACTGATGTCTGGGGAGAGCGCATGTTGTGTAAGATCTGCCATCAGCAACCCTGACATTCCCTTCAGGCCCTCTGTGCCATGACCTTGGCAAGGGGCTTCCTGACAGTCACTTTCTTTTTAGCTGCTCTCCCAAACCCTGATGTCCAGCTTCTCTAATTGCAGCTTTTTCTTTCTTTGCATACGAGTTGTCCTTGTCTCTGGTGTGCAGATGCAGGGCTTAGGGACCTCACAGAGGCACTTAAGGGCACGTAACAGCCTCACACAAGCCTGAGGCTCGGAGGAATGGAGGAAATGCTGACCTGCACTGTTGCCTTCACATTTGCCACCTCCTTTCAAGAAATAAAAGGGGAATTCTGGATCTCAAGAAAGGTGTTAGGCTGGAAAAGGCTGAAGCAGACTACCCCCAGAAAATGTGGACACCAGACAATGGTTTCTACATTGGACTCGACATCTGGGTGAACACAAGGACTTCCCCAACCTGGACACTGTGAGTACCTGTCATTGGAAGAGAAATCCATTCCTAGGACAATGCTCTCTTCGGTGTCTTGTCTGCCGTTGGTGGACACTACCACCATGTATCTAGTGCGGTTCTGGTAGGTACTTTCCAGTCTTACAGCCTAAGGAAAGGAAGGGAAGATATCAGCAGTGCAGCCAGCAAAACACTCACTATTACCGTTACAAGCCACCTTTTCATGCTAAGTGACAGGCGCAGAAGCAGTGATGCAGTTTGCACTAGTACAGATGGCCCATACTTCTCAGCTGGGTAACCAGCAGAAGAGGGAGAAGCGACTTACTCTTGCACACAACAGCTGGCACGTTCCTGGTGCCTTCTGCACACCTTGCTGCAGGCCTGCTCTGTCCCACTGAGGCTGCGTTTAAACAGCAGCCTACAATGCTGGCTGCCACAGTCCTCCGACTGGTCCCAGCCTAGTGAGCGTCACGAAGCATTACACTTTTGGCGAGACAGGCACTGAACGTGCTCTTCACCTCTCAGAGGGCTTTGGCCAAAGAGTTAGAGCTTTCCTTAAACTACGACAGCTCCAACAAGACTTTCCACCAACTTCCAAGACAGCTGGACAACTAAGATCTAATTGATACGTGTCTTCCTGCTGGTCCTTTGAATCTTTTTAGCAACTTTCCCAGCACAGAAGCAACCCTATTGCCTTACAACTGACAGGAAAAGATTGCCCTATGGCTAAAGTGTACCCATGGCTGGATTCAGATTGCTCGGAAGAGGTGAAAGTCGTTGTGCTTCATTCCTCCTATCACAACCACGTGCACCCCAGTGCCAAAAGACAGATCTAGCAGGACTGGAGGATGCCTGAATTTCACCCCAAACTCCCCCAAATCAAATACTACTGACAGCATTCAGAAAGCAGCCGTGCAGCTAAGTTGTGAGTGTCAGACCAACACTGAAGCTCCTGAAAGCCTATACCGAAGCGTAATGCTCTTCCAGAAGCCACAAGGAAGCAAGAACCAAGGTGACTCCAGCAAGTCTTACAGACAGACTGCTGGTTAGTGAGGAGCCCAGGGAACAGAGCCCAGGGTTTTAGGTTTTGCCTATAAACATCTGCAGTAGGCAGCCTTTACTTGCAATGCCTTTTGGACTCTGTTCCAAGCAATTTGCAGTTATTTTAGTCACAGGATCCCAACTAGAGAAACTAGGACATCCCTAGAAAGGAAGTGTCTTAATTATGTATACTGAATCTTAACTTTGGATGGCCTAATCCAACCCCAGGACACTGTCTGGCTTCAATGTTTACCTTATTATTAAACTGCTTCTTGAACTTTGAGCTGGGCTTACAGAGAGCAAACAAGGAACCGTCAGAGCCCAGCCTTGCCCTGTGCTGCAGGCAGACACCTGCCTGCTGCAACTGGACCCAGCTGCCGAATTCCTCATGACCCAACAGCTGAAGCTTGAATTCGCATTTGACATCCTTTGCAAACTGAACCACAATTCCTCAAACACTAGTGGCCCTCTTGAGCCACCGCTTGTGTAGACACTTCTTGGTGGTCCAAAGAAGTTCATAGCTCAGAAAGCCCAGTTTAAACAGTCATTTTATCCTTAAAAAAAAGCTCACTAAATAACTGCTGTGTGGGATCTCTCAGGAGTAGGCTGCTTTTCCTGATGCGCTTCTTTAGTTTTTTCTAACTTGGTCTTAAGGCCGGACCAGCACCTCTTTGCTTAGAGGGAGCCTCCTCTCACGTCACCTGTCCACTAGCCAGTAAGTCTTGGCCACAAGATGTGGCAGAGTCTACAACACAGGTTAAAACAGCACATGGCATCCAAAACAGAGTCACTATTTCACTGGAGTGCTCTATCACAGAAGACTATGCTGAGAGCGGCAGGGAAGGCTTCCCAGTGGCATTGCAGGGAGCAGCAGCTCTAGTGATGGGGGCAGAATAGCAAGTGCAGGCAGGAGACGGTGTTGACCCTGTCTTCTAGACTTCACCAATGCGACCAAAGACTAACAGAAACTATCCAAATGCTGATGCCAGCAGACAGACATGCTCTGTACAGCAAGAGACTGTGCCCCAACCCATCTCTTTAGGATAAGTCATGCTAAAACCAGCCTTATTTTCCTTCTTGCTCCTTGAGTCACTGGGATTCCTTTGGAAACACGGAGGATCAAGGTGGTCAGGCCTTCAAGGTGTGAATTCTGCCAAAGACGGCTGTTTCTACAACTAACCACTTGTAGCAAAACAGAAAGGGTGCTCTTCAACCTAGAAGAGCAAGCAATCACCAAGGTCTTGGTGGTTAAAGTCATTATCTACATTAGGAACCAAACCTCAAACAGAAACAAGGACTTGCCTAAAAGAGGAGCAGGCAGACAACAGCTGCCCTGTGTCCGGGGCATCCACACACGAGCTCTGTTCTGCTTCTCTTCAGGACAGTCCAGCAGCAAGAAGATTAAATTAACCTACATTACTTTGCTAAACCAATTTGGCTAGCAGCGATGGGAAGCGTGGTCTTAATGCAAGACCCTTTAGAACAGGGCTAGACAAACAGCCATCAAAGGTCACGTAGCTTCAAGTCAGTGGGGTGGGATTTTCAGAAGGCCAATTAAGAGAAACAGGGCACGGCTTACTGTGGCGCTCTAGATTCAACACTTACACCCTTCCCACAAAGCAAAGAACCATGATTGCAGCTGATAATGTTTTTTGCTAAATTTACTAGAATTACAAAAAACCGGGAAACTTGACATTGTAAACCAGCCAACCTCAATAGTTACTACTGGAGCTCCAACATGCCCATCAAATCATGAACTGGTCTTTTATCTTTTCATTAAGCTCTAGTTCATATGCTCACCCAACAGTAGGAACACACAAAGTCAGTGATCTGATGCCTTTTAAATGAAGGTATTTGAAATCCCAGTCAATCTAGGGAGGATGGCCCTAGCTTCAGAGACTGATGAGATGGAAGGTTCTTTCTCAACAGCTCATCTACATAGAGCTAGCTTCTTCCTCAATTTGGAGAGGTTATTTATGGTCTGTTCATGAACAAGAAGTCCTATGCAGTCCTTTCAAGGCCAGCAACACTTTTCTTAGTTTTAGGCTCACCTAAACAAAAGCTAACTTTATCTTCTGCTGCGTTCTTGTTTTGTCAGAAGTGTGACTGTGGTGTTTTATCAGCCCTTATGAACAGCACATTCCAAGAGGTAAGTTCATGCTGACCTTTCATCTTGTTCATGCTACGTGATAGTAGGTGTTTCATACAACACCACACTTCTCATTGGGATATTTGATTTGAAGACAAAAAAATTGCCCAACTTTCTGAAATCTTCTTTTATTACTGAACACGTGAGTGAACAAGTCCCCACTCTGCTAAGCTACACGAATACATTCAACCAGTTTGCACTCTTTTAACTCTACATTCAACCAGTTTGCACTCTTTAACTCATGTTCCTCCCTCCTACTGATCTTACTTTGGTACCATTGCTCTAATCCTGCTCTCATGGAAGGCTATAAAAATTCTGCCAATAGCTCCAACAGAAACAAGAGTTGTTCCAAATTTTAAGTGTAGGTTTATAGAGGATTAGATTCCTCTGCTGCTCTCTGAGCTGTGAAGTCTGCCCTCCCAATGACAGCAGCCAACGCAAGGAGAGAATGCATTTCTCAGTACTGTTTATATTTCAAATCTCATTTGTATCTACTATTTTATGAGAGAGTCTATTGCGGCTCTGCACACCCTTCATTCGTCAAGAATCAATTAAATTCAAGTAGACTATCGCACTTAACCTCATGCAAGATTTCAGCATTCCAGACGCAGCTCCGAACAAAAGGGTTTATGTCTCAGCCCACAAAGTCCTTATTCAGCTGTTAAGGCTAATTTGTCCTGAATCACACAATGTAGCCAGTGATATTGCTGAACAATGACTTGTTCAATAGCTTCCAATGTTCTAACCCTGGCTCAGATTTTGAAAAGCACCGAGAACCCCCTTTCCCATCACTTTCACTGAAATTTTAGTGACAGCAAGGTGTGCCTGATGAAGTCTGGGAGTAGGTCTTTTAGTTTGCTTACAAAGATTGCTTATGGCAAATTATTTTCAGTGGTCATTTTTAAAGTTAAAGCATTCCATAGCAACTTTGGCTGTTTCCTAGCTATACTTATAAGATCAGCCCAGCTCCAGCCCAGCTCAGGAGGATTCAGCAAACCAGAGGTGACAGAATTAACACTTCTGATGCTGGCAGTCCTACTTTGGGCATATGTTGCTAAGAAGCATCAAGACAACACAGGAAAGAAACTTCAGGTTACTGAGTGATGAAGACGCAGATACACTTCAGTCATGCCTGACCTCGTAGAGCACTTCGACATGTGCTAGACAAAATGCGTCACTGCTCTTCTTCGGCTTCTGGAGGTCTTTAGGAATGCGTATCGATGCTATAAACAGCAATGCCCAGTTTTCATTACATCATTATAGGAAGCAACGACCCAGAAAAGCAGAAAGACAAGGTTCAATATAGGCACATACCTACCTGAGGATCCTACATGCTCCTTCCTGATAAGCCATGGCCTTTTGGGATGCAACAAGTTAGGAGAGCAGAGTGAGCAACACAACTGAACTAATGTGGAAGGGCAGGTGTTAACGCTGGTCAGACATAAGACATCTGACTCAATTTAAACAGGACACCAAGCTAATTTACCAGCCTCTCTGGCAATTGTTACAGTACTTTTTGAGAGTGTAAGTACTCAGTACCTGGTTCAGACAAAGGCAGTCTTCTAGTCATACAATTTATCTCACTGAACCACCAAATAAGCAGGCCTTTCATAATTAGCTGCTTTTTTACCTTTGTGGTTGCAAAGAAGACTCCCCAAACCCACTGATGAAACCAGGCAAACACACACATGCCACTACTTTCCTGAATTACACAGGTGTATTTATCAAGTGGAACTTAACCTTCATATTCCTTAACAGCAGATAAGCAGAAAGCCAGCCTACCAGTCTGATGTTGTCTTCTGGGCGGAGCAGTATGAACATGGCCTGCAGGTGTTGCTGGAGATCCCCTGCAGGAAAGAGGGAAAGGTGAATGAGGGAAAGGTGAATGCACAAAAATAGCTTTAAATTACATGCAACTTTCTGGCTGTCCAGCCAGAGCAAACGTCCACCAAGAAACCCGACACGTCACCATGAGCGTTGTCACTTCCACCCACTCGGAGATGACAAAACTCCATCTCTTAGTCAGCTGCTCTTTGCTCCATGTGCTCGCCTGTTCCCACCTTACAATGCTCCCTCCTGCTCAGTCCTGTTATCTTTCTAACAGAAATAAAAAGCATTTCAGTAGTCTCTGTTCCTTTAAAAGAAAAGGCAAACTAGGTAGAAATGGACCCCACCCCATGGTTCAACATTCATTCTACCACACTTCAAATCATGAATCTGCCATTTCTTTTACATTGACTTAGTGCAGAACTACTAGCTAGACAAAAGTATCCCCTTTGAAGTGAGATTCAGTCCCTTCTTAGAGCAGCACATGTCCACATACGCTTAAGTACCAACCCCACTCAAAAGCAGCTAAGAATTGCCACCTGGAAAAATCAAGCAACCATAACAATTTCTAAAAAATGCCTCACTTTCACTGGTGAGGCTGAGGAAGACTGGGGGAAAAAAAAAAAAAAATCACAGTCATGCAGTAACTTAAAATCTTCCTAAAAGGAGCCAACTGTCCCAGGTTCCCAAAGCAGCAAGCATTTGAAAAACAAGTGAGATGCCTTTCTGTTGGTACTGCCAGGCTGACTTCTCAGCACTCCTCCCTGGCCTGTGGAGGGCCCAAAGTTTCCCCGCTAAGCACATTACCTCATGGGTGTCAGTAAGCGGTAACACCTCCAGCAACAACCTGTTTTTTCAATCATTACCTGAAAAATTAATCTGCATTCCCAGAAAGGAGAGTGCAAGGCTGCCAGGCGGGTGGCACAGAACAGCAAGAGGAGCCTTTACTCTTCCACCCTCTCCCACTCCCACACAGACGGGACACAGAGTTCAGGCAACGCCGCAGGGAAGAGCACGAATGCTGGAGCAAGTATTCATCACAAGTGGCTACAAGAGCATTTTCTAGGAAGGTTGACTAACCTTCCCGGCCTCCCTTTCTAATTCATCAAGGGAGCTACAATCCATGCTATTTCATGGACTTTCAGAAATACGGAAAGCCTCGAGCACGGAGCAGCATCCAGAAGTGCCACACAAGGGAAGGGGAAAAAAGGCCACACTGCCCAGCAAGAGCATGGTACCTAGTTTCCAAATGATTTTTATAGCTGGTGGAACAGCAGGGCTGAAGGGCTGTTGCAGCATCTCTCCTGATGGAACAGAGGCAAGTTTGTGTGGAGTGGGCTACACAGGACACGGCATTCCCTGCTTTCCCTTCCTTCCACCTTGAAGCACATTTCAGCATATGGCGAATGAGTCAATGCCCTGGGACTGTATTTTTAACTGGGGATGGGAAAAATTGAAGCACTCTGCAGTGCTAGGGATGTCACATACAAAGTACCAGCGGTGACGAGCACCTAGAGCTACTTCCCACCCAAAGACACCGTTCCCAGCGCTGGAGTGGCTGGCACGTGCCTCCCCAAACAGCAGTTATTTAGGGAGATGGGTAACATAGGAAAGGACAGGTCATCCATCGGATGCTTGTCCTCCCAGGGGTGCAGCGGGAGACAGGATTTCCCCACGTCCATTTTCCACACCAGTGCAAAATCCTGGCAATGCTGCTCGGTTCCAGCAAGTCTCAGCTGCTACCGCAGTGGGAATCGGTGAGAACCGGACAACAGCCACGGGCTCCTCTGCTCCAGGAGGCACCCGCGGCCTGGACGAGCCCAGCAAATATTTGACTCATGAGGCATTCGCATGTCTTAGGCAGCTTGAAATGAAAGATGTTTCACCTCAGTTTTTCCCGCCTCAAAGTGTAATAGTTCCCACCTACTGATGCCAGTAACGCAACATCAGGAGCCAGTTTAAGAGCTGACGTTTCCAGAGTTTAAAAAAAAAAACCCTACCACCAGGACTACTGCATTATCTCAATACTCGAGAGGAAGTTTCTAAGACAACCCTTTCTGCAAGGAGCTCCGCTATCCCTCATCCTCAGAAAGTTCACTGCACTCGTCCCAGCTCCCCAGCCCGCCCTGCCAGCCTCGGGAGCTCCAGAGCTAGAAAGTAAAGTATTGCTTCCTTGGCCAGCTTTAATCGACTCCCAGCATTTTTCATCCCCAAACACACAAGGCATTTTGTAAGCTTCCTGGATTAAGAAAAAGCAAAGGAAAGGTTTTAGCATGCCAGAATCAGCACAAAGATATCACATCCTGTCCCATGAAGAGTTGTCGGCTTTGCTGGCATTCATGGCATGACCGCTGTTTCCTATCACATTGTCCACCAACAAGCAGATGCTTTTGTTTCCTTCGAGCTGGCAGGCTAGGTGTAAAACATCAGCTAGAGTCAGATCTTAGAAGTGATTCACAGTATCCCAGAGATGGAAAAAGCCCCAGGGAAGTTGCATCCTTTTCTGGCCTCCTCCAGCGTTGTTGGAGTGCAAAAGCAAGCCCATCATCCTACAGAACACAGCCTGCTTGCCTGGTGGCATGGGGCGCAGGACCGCCCAGCGAGGGGAGCGCAGAGAGCTGGCACCTTATCCAGTCAATCTGCCAACTAGTGATTTCCATCGCTGAAGATGATATGATTAAAGAAATGGGTGTGAGCATTAATTATTTCCTGTTATGCATTTACTCTTTATGCTGGATTCTAGCACCTCTGATGAATTAGAAAGGGGCGTCAGGAAGGTCAGTCAACCTTCCTAGAAAATGGCTCTCGTAGCCACCTGAAACACTATTGCATCCATAGGCAGCAATTTCATACTGGAAAGTTATGTCCACTCCCCAACCCCTTCTAATTTTGTATGCCAGAGATAAGTCACGACACACACATGGCAATGAAAGTTGAGCACAGATTATCAGAGTCCAAGAAAGGAGACAGTTTTCTTTGCCACATGCTCTGCCAGCTCACTGCCAATGGCCGGTTCACCTCTCAGCGTCACACCCTCTACATCACTGTTTTAATTTTGGTGGCACAGATGTTTTGCTCAGGAAGGTGACACATTGATCCCTTGGTGTCTTGGTCTGCTGGCATATATTGCATGTTAGAAAAGTTCACAGAAAGGAAAGATGGAGTACACTCATACAAAGGTCTCTTTTCAGTGAAATCTCCAAGCACTATAAAAAAAATAATATACCATTCACATCACCTGACAAGTAGGGAAACTGAGGAAGGGACAAGTACTGATGCCTCATTAAATCTTACCCCATAAACTGATGAGACAGGAATAAAGAGCATCTTCTAAGAACAAAAATCCCATCCCTTAGGCATGCCAGCCTCTTAAATACAAAACATCTTGCTGTAAGCAATTACAACACACCAGATTTGCTTTCTTGGCAACCTGGCTTCTAAAAGCTCTGGGCTGATTAGACAAGCGACTCTATCTTCCACCAAGGTCTCCAGACCTCACGTAAGTCAGAGGTAGGTACGTAGATGAGGCAGCAAGAGGGATTCAAAGCTGTTTGTGCTGCCTTGCACGGGTTCACAAGGAAACCCCTCCAGCAGGTCTCCTCTGCAAGGTAAAGCCAAGACAGAAACTAACCTGGGCTTCAGTGACGCACAGGGCTTTGGAGATTAAAAACCAAGACATGTCACGATGAACTTGTAAAAGACTGCTGACTACTTTCACGCTGAAGACCATTTCACTTCAGTCTCAACCAGAAAGGCCAGCTTTAAATTAAGTTTCAGAACAATTTATGTTCTTTTGATAATTGGTAATAAATGCACCTCATTCAAAGCAATTTGTGTGCTGCTTGTACTACGTCTGAGTGGAAGTATGTAATTAATTGCCTTTTGACTTAAATCTCTTTCTATAAAGAGGTTTGTAAACAGATTTTCAGGTGGACCAGTCATCAGGTAGGTAACTGCCAGATGTAGAGCTAGATGACAGTCTGATGGTATCAAAGTACAAAGAAATCTACACCTGGAACCAAACCAAATCACCTTTTGGTGGTCCCTTTTTGACAAAGGAAGTTGACTCCAGCCTCTCTGTTTCTGCCCCATTTGCAAAAGCCTGAAGGTCTCAATGTTCTTTTTTCCCCTGCTGATTTTTTAATGGAAGGGAAAAACCCCACACTATCTGATCCCCGTAAAACGCCATCAGTGAATAAGCACCATATACAGAATGAAAAACAACCTTCCCCGAAATGTTTGAGTTTCATTATTCAGACTGACTTTTCAAACAAAGAGTCAAAGCAAAAAAATAAATCAAACTTTCAGCAGATAAAGGGGGTGGAATTATGACTGACTGTATTATTCACTCTGCTCACACATCTGAAAAGTCACACTTTGACTTCACTCAGAGGTTTCTCCACCACCACATAGAGGTAAGCGTCCTCCCTTTCTTCCATCGTCACTGGTTACTTTCAGATCAGGAAGGACAATGACTCATCCCATACGATAACCGCAGGCTTCCCAGTGCAATGCATGAAGGTTTTGATGGCAATCCCCCAGCTCCTCTCATACAAAAGTTACAAGACGGTATTTTGGGGGGCAGTTGTTCTCAACTCTCCATGATGTCATGATTGCTGCTCTGATGTCACTCATTCATTTGAACGTGCAAGATAAACAAGAGAGTACTGAAATCTTTTTTCCTATCAGCATTAAATATTGCAGTCTTGAGACTGGCAGGTCTAGCTTTAATACACACTGGTGTAAACAGAAATGTGTGTCATCTGGTGAGAACAAACTCAAGAACAGTGAACTTGGAAACAAAGAGTGAGCAGACAAGCCTCAGCCGTCGCATGCAACACATTACCTGCATGCTTGTTGCGCCTATGACTGATCCTGGGAGTAGACGACCCATTTCCTCGTGGCAGGAAAAGAGCTGCACCTTTCACAGTGAGGAAGCTTTCGCTGATACTGCAAGGGAAGGGACAAACAAACAGTGAGTAAGGAAAACTCTATATTGTCTCTAAAAGGAGAAAAGCAATGGAACAAGAGAGGTTCAAGGCATTGAATGCATGCTCTGTTCTTTTGCAAGGACGCGATTTAGACCAAATTACTTTCTTGGTAAAGAACTTTCCCTCACCATAAGTCCTGCAAACATTCAAAGCATAACTGAGAACAACAGGAACAGAGAAACACTGGAAAGCAGAACATATGCCTGGTGCCGTTCTGCCTGCAGAAGTAGGACCTGAACAGACAAGAGGGGATTAACCTATGGCTATATTTTCGATTTGAAAGTCATGATGAGAGATCCACATTTCTAAATGGTAATTAATACAGCAAGCCCACACATCTCTCTAATTACAGATTCTGTTAACCCTGTGCTTTGTGGTTCAGACACAGCTGATGCCCTGCAGAAACAAAACGTCTCCCTTCAGCAGTTAGCCAGAAGAAAATTAGTGTACGTAACATTAAGGAATCATGAAACTACTGTCTATGAGTCATTATGACAAGTAACTCTCAAAGACTTATAAAACTTATAAATTAACAGCAAAACTGTAATGCTGTTGAATTCAGACATCACATACTGCCTTGATTTTGCCCTTTCTGAAGTCAAGTGAGGAGAGAGGTTTGTGGAAAGGGGCAATGAAGAGTTCTCAAGTTCTGTGGAACAGCTGATACTCTAAGCAGCATATCTTCCAGTAGTTTTCTTAGAGATGCTGTGGCTTGTGGAAAAAGCAAGAGACTACAGATTTTGCAATTAAGCCATCCTGTTGCGTAGTTAAGGGTTCCTGCTTTTCTCAGAATTGATAAGATAGTCATACATGCTTTGAAGAAAGCCAGAAACAATTCTACAGTCAACAGGATGGTTGATGAATATGACTAAGACAGGATGGGAGAGTCCCTGGCATCGTGCACCCCAGCAACTCCATGCCTTGAAAAAGGCATTCATTTGTTCTCTTCAACGGAAGAAGAGACTAGGAACCTCTTAGTTCCTTTCTCTGCTTAAACAAATACCAAACCTCATTATTTATTCCCTTCCTTCAAGAGATGAAGACTGGGAAATAACAACAGAGAAAAAAACCCACCATGTATTTGAAGAAATTCCATGTTACAAAATGCAGGTGAATGCTACAACATGCCAAGTCACCACCCTTCACGGCTACTTCTGCTCTGCAGAATAAGCAAAGGCTAACTGCTGCCTGAAGCCCCTACTCCAGGGACACGTTTCAGTAGCTACTCAAAGGCAGGAGTACACCTAAGCACGACCGAAGGTAACAGCATCACAGAGAAATTAAACGTGACCGAGAACCAGGACACAGCATGACTTGAGCCTGTGATCATCTAGTTTCGTGATTTGAGGTTGACCGCTTTAACAATAGGCTTTGCTGACTACGTTTTTATAGCTACAAGAATTATAAAAACTTGTGTTAGAGTTGGATTTCCCCCTAACGTCAAGCACATTTCTAGGCACCTCTCCATTTCCGTGGTTGGGATATCAAAAAATCACGTTTTCTGAGCTCCAGTGAAGCAGATGCACACACTCAGAAAGACCTTTTCTAAGTCTGTAGCACATCCCAATGTTATGCACTGTCTGTCATATCCTCAGCACTCCTCCTTAGTGACAAAGTTTCTCCCAGGACTACTATCTAAAATTAAACCTGATGTCAAATATGCACTGGATGTTTCAATAAAACCAGGATTTTAAAAAGGAAAAATCACTTGTCCCAAATTAAAATGGATCAGAGATCTTTACCCATGCTAAACTTTAAAACGAAACAAAAAACATTAAATTCATCGGGCACACTGAGCACAGACCCTTCTCATATAAAAAATTTTGATCGAGTCTTTCTAGGTTTTGGTGACAAACAGATGCCCTGAAAGCCCTCAAGCTACACAGCTCCTTAAAGCCTGAACTGGAGAAAGAGTTATCCTGAAGCCCCTAACCTGAAAAAAAATATTATTAATAACAATAACAACAATTAAAAAAAAAAAAATCATTCTCCCTCACTTTGCTTGAACATGTTTCAGCTCTGCAGTGCCCCAATGGCCTGAAAGTCCATTTCTGCTTTCAGACTAGCACCCACAAACGGGAGCGGGGCAGGAGGGCACGCCGTGCGCTGCTGAGCCCCTTCAGGAGACAAGACAAGGATGCAGAAAGCGTGAGAAGGCATTCTCTCTTTCTCGTCCTCCCTTTACAATCTCACCACACAGGCAAATGAATTTCAAGCTGTGCAGGAGGAGAAAGAATTCAGCACTGACAGCCAGTTTTCACATAGTTAATTTTATCAGCAAAACCAACAACTAGCATTAGCGATCCTTCAGCCTGTGCCGGAGGTTTCCCCAGAAGGCTGAATTAGCAACTATTTTTAGTGGATAAAGCAGCGCGTAGCCAGAGGGCTGGGAGGTTAAAAAATCTTCTCACTTCCATGGCTTCCCCTTATCGCTCTGCCCTCAGCCGCCTGCCTGGAAACCCCGGCAGAACTAAAGACACTCCCCTCAGGCACATCCCACCAAGAGGCCACCTTCTCTCCTAAGGCCACCGAGAGCCTTGTTTTGGGCCACTAACCCAAGCAACAAGTTTGACTTGGTAAGGCTAGGCAAAAAGAATGCAATTTCCCATACGAAGGGAAAAACGCGGCAAAGCACAGGATTCGTGTAGAGCAGGGAGAGCAGGAGCCGGGGCAGGAGACAGCCGTCAGCACTGCTGGGCAGAGACAAGGGTCTCGTCCTCCTGCCAGCTACGGTTCCGGGGACCCCCCCGGTGCGGACGAGGGCACGGCACGCTATCGGCACGCGGCATCACCTGCTGCGAACTCCTAACACCAGACACGCACCACACCAGTATCCAGCACGGCACTCCAGCAAAAAAACCCCCCACCCTTAATACACAAACACACAACCAAGCCCTCGCGCCGACATTCAAGCAGTAAAGAAAAAGGCAGGAAGGTTATAGGAAAGCCCAAACAGCCACAATAACAACTACCAGTGAAGCTTAACACCATTCTTCTGGGAGATGCTGGTTTTGGTGCCTGTGCTGTGTTATAGGGACAAAAAAAGCAATCCCTGGCCTGACATCCCCTGTACCACCCACACTGGCTACTCCATTTGGGTCCATCCTGCCTGGAAAGCCCTAGCCAGGATCTTTCCCAAAAGCATCATATTTCAGGGCAAGATCACCTTTGGATACTGCTGCCAATATATAAGAGGAGCGGATGCCATTCCTCCTGTAGGATGCTAACGGCAGGCCCCACGCTGAGGTGCCTCAGAAACACAAAAGGTAGAAACCATGTGTGTGAGAAGGGTAACTAGAGGCTCAAAATAGCTCTCATGGTGTGGGACTGTGCTCGCCGTAGCAGCAGAGCCCTGCTACCATCCACTATTGATTTTCCCTGCTGACCGCTCAATGGCTCCTCAGCATAACCTGGGCTTTGAAATACTTCATAAAATCAGGTTTGCCAGAGCCTACTGGACCTTCAGTGCTCTTTGAATCAACCTCTGGGAAACGGACCAGGTATTAAAAGACACTAAATGTGGTTAGGGGAGAAGTTGAATCCACGAGAGCAGAAGACAGGGAGCCAACTTGGCAGAGGTAACAAAGCTGAGCTGTATTTTATCAGCACACCAGGCTCGTCATCAGTCCTCCGTACTACACAGTGCCCTTCTTCTGGAGAAGACTTACTTGGGACATGTCTGTGAAGGAGTTACTAAAGCTATAAGCAACCCTCAGCACTACAGCTGTGAAAAAAAGCTTCTGTTCCATGTTTAGCCTGTTCACCTCTGGAGTGAAGTAGCAATCTTAAGGCCACCAGTGACGCGCTATATGCAATTCTCCGTTCACTGGGAAGAGAACCAACAGAAGCGGAAGGCTTATGCAACTCCTACAGAAATTACCACTTGTACCAATTTTTCTCCCAGGCAGAAAAGTTTGTGTAGAAATTATACAAGGCACATTATCAAAACTATTTAAAGACTGCACAAGAAGCACAGACACTCCCCTCTAAAGACCCGGTTTCTAAACAGCAGTAACAGCACAAACCAGAAGTGATGCCCGTGCTCCTCATGCATGGGGAAAACTGCATGGTTCATACCAAATTCTCATTACGCTACAAAATCAGGGAACCACATAAAACTTACAGATGGCAAACAAATAGTGAATGCCTTCCCAGCTGCTACCCTGCACAGCGCTGTTCATAAATCGCAAGCACAAACACAAAAAAAATGATTTCAAGACACAAAAGAGAAAACGTTACTGGTTTATGGACTATGCCAAAGCAATGCAGTAACATAAATCATCTGCTGCTTTGCCACGGTCACCCGTACGACGCCTTCCACCGATGGGGCTGCTCGTCCGGGGAGCGGCTCCCCCCCCAGTGTGCTGCACCACCAGCCAAGAGGTGGGTGAATCTGCACCATCCACCAGTTTTCAATGAAAAATTCTCAGTCCTCAATGTAAAATACTCATAAGGGAATCTTGTGGTCTTCTTTAGAAACAATTTCATAAAGAAAGGAGAGAATACCTTTTTAGAAGTACAGCAAGGAAAGCAGAGGCACCTGAACAGCTTCTGGCAATGCTTTATCCTAATAAACACTTAATTAAGTTATTGCGAGCCTGAGGATGACTTTCCAGTCAGCTCTATTTACTCATCGAAGCAGCTCCTTTACAGCAGGCTCTGTCCTGTCCAGCCCAGCCCTTCATCAGGCACTTGCCAAGCAGCACAACTGACAGAGCTGGCACCATCCCCTGGA
>NW_010562989.1:41812-42203 GCF_000687285.1 Phaethon lepturus
GAGTAGCAAACCCCCACCGCCGGCCACCGCCGCACCAGCCAGGCCCGCAGCACGCACAGGCAGCAACACGGGCACGGCAGGGAGGTCGCATCCCTCGCCCCGTTCCCCCTTGCCCTTAGAAGAAAGGGGGAGATTAAAAAACTATGGGCTAGGGGAAATGAAGGTTTCAAGATACTGGACATTTGAATAAAAGTCCACCATCTGTATTATTTACAGAAACACAAACATAATTTCTCTGTCAGCCTCAGGTATTTATTAACCAGGACCCTGCAGAAAAGTGCTCTGAAGCAGCATGCTAACAGAGTTTGCGAGCTGCAGCTCCGCACCGGGAGGCTGCGCTGGGATTTCTACACCAAGCCCAGCTCCAGCTGTAGCTCCCCGCGACAAGAGC
>NW_010562989.1:42269-42653 GCF_000687285.1 Phaethon lepturus
AAAAGGAAATTTTCCTAAAGGGTATCTCTTGGGACACAACCACCATCCAGCAGCACAAGCTCTGCAAACGCAGCAAGACTGTGCACCACCAGGAAGGGCTACAGCAAGAGCTTCCGATCCATCCGTGGGACATACCCTTCCCCTCCAGCGGCCGGTTAGACCAAGGGCAAACAAAAAAAAGAGCAGAAACACTAACTGAAAGCAGGCAGGCAAGTCTGAGAGTAAAGAATGACACTAGTTAACCCTGCTGTTGACTAACCAGGAACATTCAGCAGCCAAAGCCCTGAAAATGGGAAGTGCCAGTGCAGACATCCGTACTGAAGTGCTGGGGATTTCAGCCGGGAGCCCGCTCTACCAAAAGCTGCTCGTGTGCAGGAGAGGCAG
>NW_010562989.1:42707-57242 GCF_000687285.1 Phaethon lepturus
CAGAGAGCAGACACGCTGAAAGCGTGTCTGCTACGAACTGCACAAACTCTCGTATGCCCAGTTACTTTCCCTGGGTTTTAAGCCAGGTTGCTCCCTCAAGATCCCCCCAACATTTTGCTCTAACGTGAGACGGCAGAGCGTGCCGCAGGCGGGGAGCGCACATCTCTGCACTGCACATTTTCTCTCTCCCAGTTCAGCTCTATCATCCTCCTTTAAATCCATAGGTTGCAAAACACAAAATCACAAAAATGACCAAAATTCCAACGCTGGCAGGAGTGGCGTAGCAGGCATCAATACTTAGCTCATTCCCGAGGCCGTGGAGCCAGGCATGGAGGGAGGGCAGCCGGGGACACGAGAGCAAGCTCTTGCAGCACACCAGGACTCACCCTGCAAGAGCAGCAATTCCAACTGCAGCTTGCTGTGCCTGGTGTGGAAAAAGTTAGAGGAGGACAGGTCGAGCAGCCTACTGTCTTTCTCAGCCCCTCAAGCCATCTCCCTCCTCCCTCCTTGCTCCCCTTCCCAAACTGGCTGTTCCCCTTCCTCCACAGGCAGGCCCGGGGCATGGCATCACACCTGCTCCAGGACCGGCTCTCACCGCCAGCCTCCCCCAGCCTCCCCCTCACCTTACGCGGGCACAAGGAAAGTCCCGGCTAATAATAAAGCATCGGTCCCCCCCCAAGGGCGTAGCTGTGGCTGGGCACGCAGCTGGAAGTGCGCGCAGCCTGGCAGCCAAGGGCGGTTCTCCATCAAACCACCGGACGAGAACACACCTCCAGCATCCCTCCTCAGAGGAGGGCCTAACTCTTTCAGCTTACACCGTAGTTTGTTTTTCAATAAACACCATCGCTATTTCCCCTGCCTGCTTTTTAAAGCACCTGATTTAATAACTGCCAACACTATTAATGAATTATATAGGACAGAGCAATGTTTGGCTTCCAGTTTAAGCCTTTGCTCCTAGGCAAGTGAGGAAGGCACCCACTTCTCTTCACCCAAAGACCAGATCTCAGGGCTATGTAAAGCAAAGTAGTACCAGTCACTACTAAAAAAAAAAATAAACACAAACCCAGAAAAACAAAACCAACACCACAACAACAGGGAAACGGAAAAGGCAGGGGTAACTCAGGATTGCTCTACACTGACATTTGTATTAACGGGGTCAGCTGGCACCACTCAGAGACAAGTCTGGGCTTCTCTGATATCCAGAATAGAAACAAACCCAGTGCAGAGCAAAACAAGGGCCATGACTTACCGAAAAGGGCTCTGTAACACTGTCAACAGTGGTGACAACACTGAGGGCAGGCAGAGAAAGGGGAAGTGGTTCTCCAACAAAGGCCGTCTCTCGCCACTCAGCACTTTTGCAACTTAAGAAACAGCACAAGGAGAAAACCAAACAAAGCGTGGGAATCCACTCCATAGCAAATGTTTGACGCAAACTGCATTTTTACAACATCTGCATTTGTGCCCTTTTTCTTCCCCCCCCCCCGCAAAGGAACTGTCTACAGGTACTTCCTCTGCTCCAAGGTGGGGCTCCCTGGAGAGATACTTCAGCTGCAATGACACACACAGGCACAATCACAGAAAGATTTGCAATGCCCTTTTTCTTCCCCCCCCCGCAAAGGAACTGTCTACAGGTACTTCCTCTGCTCCAAGGTGGGGCTCCCTGGAGAGATACTTCAGCTGCAATGACACACACAGGCACAATCACAGAAAGATTTGCAATGCCAAGAGTAAGTCATTTGTACTACCTTAACTACTGATGCCTTCTCACCTTAGCGAAGTTGCCTTGTCCCTTGCTTTGGTCTCCGATATGGACATCTGCTGAAGCTTAGCTAAGGCAACAAGAACAACTTACAGTTTGTTGGAAGATACCCAAAGCTGAGGATGATAGGTGTGAACCTGAACTTTAAAGGCATTCCTTTTATTTGCTGCAAGTGACAAGAGAATTTATGGTAAATGTGGAGAGGATACAACTTGCAAAAGGGAGCGCTGATGAGCGTGGTTGTGTCCTGCAAGCCTTTAAAGAGCAACCACTTCAGATGCACAAAGCAACCATGCTCACAGACACAGTTTCAGAGAGGGGATCTAACCAGCCCCAGGTCATCCAACAACGCTGTAGGGAGGAGTGTTGTCACCCACTCAATACCCTACTGAGATAACAGTCTACAAGTCAAGCCCACTACTGGTAAAAGCCATCACACACACATGCCACCAGTGCTACTTGCCACCAGGTTAGTCTGACTTGAGCTCCAGACTGCAAACTTCAGAGTCAGAGCAGCTTGGGCAGCATGGGTACGCCAGCAAGAACAGTGGCATCCCGTGGAGATGGCACAGAAGACAACAGCTCTGGGCTGAGAAACTCATCCCTACCAGCAATGCCTTGCTGCCAGCAAGGGGAGCAACGACAGCTGCTGTTTGCAGCCGAAGTTTTCAGCCCACACAGCTGCAACGGGTCTGCACTGTGCCGAAGACAACCACAACCACCTGCAGCATTCCTCCGCCTCCCGGTGCCCTGAGCCTCGCTCTGCAGTGGCAAGCTGACCTCTGGACTCCTATCAAATGTACTCCCGCGCAGGCAGGGCTGGGATTTATTTGTTACAGGCGCAGGAAAGCAGACTGGGTTTTGTTTTAAGCTGGACTCCAGAAGAAGACACTTTATCATTTCTGATAAAAGTCAAAGTCTGCATGGGTTTCCCATTCCCCTCCTGTACTCCTGGCCTACGATGGAACCAGCTCAACAACACACAAACTCCTAAATCAAAGGCAGGGCAGGCAGAGCCCTCGCACAGGCATCGGCTGCCTCCCCACCAGCCTCCTCGGCACAGAAAACGCTGCGGGCTCAGCGCTGCCTTCCCACCCATCTGCGTGCCCATGCCTGCTGCCGACAGCTCCGTATTACGTTTCACAGGGCTGCTGCTGAACACGTGCTGGCGCAGTAAGACACACACACACAACCCTCCCTGTGTCACCTCACCGCCGAGCCCATCCGCATCGCCTCCCGCCAGCGCTCGGCAGCCTCAGCGCAGCGGCGGCGAACACGAGCAAACGTCCTTGTGCCGAGGTTGGGCAGCGCACGGGCGAGCGAGATGTGCTGAACGACAACGCTGCTGTCGCTGCCGAAACGCAGCACGGGCTGGGATGTCCCGCTGTAGCGGAGACCGTCAGGAAATTATTTATTTCAAGGAATACGAACTTTAGCGCAGACTGTATGATTCGCCACAGACAACGAAGAACAGAGTTATACAAGGATGGATGCAAGCTATCACACACTGAAAAGCACTCACTTTCCATGCAGCACACATGGAAAAAATCTGTATTGACCATTTACCTTAATATACAGTGCTAAGGGAGTCCCAGCAAGCCACATGCTGGGTGGCCCATAGTCAGCCTCCAAGCCAGCTTCAGAGAATCCACCCAGAGAAAAGAAAAATGTTCCAAAAAGTGACAGCAAAACAAGTTGTGCAAACAAAGCTCTGATGTGCTCTGGAATTCAGGACTGAAGAGATGCACAAAATAATTTTTTCTACAGTCCGAGCACGGCAGTTCACGTACTAGAAAGGGGGCGGCTGACACAATTAGGATGCTTATTAAGAAATCCAGGCACTTGGTGTTTACAGAAGAAATTTGATTCTATGCACTTTTTAAGCAAGAGACCCAGTCCGGAAGCGAGACCGTGAAAGGAATTTGTTTTACATGATAGTCCCCAAAGGTTTCCAGGTCTCCAAGTCAAGACATTCCCAGATTAAAGCCCTACACGCCATTCTTCTTGCACTATATACTGTTTAAACATCCACAGACTTTAATGCATACCATGGGGTTCACGAAGCAGGACAGTTATACCCAAGAGAGGACTCCTCAATGTTTTACCACCACGTGCCGCACTCTTACCAGCTCAGCCTGTCCAAAATCAGCCAGCTGCTGTGGTATGAACAAAATGCTTTCAGAAATATATTCTTAAAAACAATTAAATCAACATGAGAAAAATTCATAAGGAAAATCCATCACATCAAGGATCAGAGATTTAAAAAAGCTTTTTGATTAGTTATCTTCAGAAACAGCACCCCTCTGATTGACACATACTTATCTTTTTTCTCTCAGAATTAACACAACCACGTTGATCATCTTTAAACCACACAATAATCTCCTCTGCCACCGGAGTTTGAAAGCGTTCCTTTCATACACACCTCATCTCTTTTTAAACCTTAAACAAGAGCTGCCACATCCTCGGGCAGTTGGTTAACAACTAGCAAGCCTGAAAGGTCTCGTCCCACTACGCCGAAATACATTTAAGACGGGATATTTTATAACTAATTTTCTCTCCCATCTCCCTGCACGTGCACGATGCGTCGCTGCCGCTGCCCTGACCATGTTTGGCCTGACGGGCAGCGCCCTGCAAGAAGGACCCCTCTGCTTTAAATACGACTGTAACGCAAGTCAATCGAGACACGCTAAGGTCAACATACTGTCCCCCCTGCACCAGCCAAGTCCAGGGGCATCTATATTTAGCTGAAGTATGCCCAGCACTTTAAAGATGGAAGGAGACCACTGACTTGCCTGAATCGCCGCCAGCGCTGGCCGCCCCCCTGGGATGGGGACAGTCTGACCGGGAGCTGGCAAGCACCCTGACACCTGCTCAAAGTGGGGCACCCTGTGCACCCAACACAGCCCCACACCCCCCCAGCACAGGCCCAGCCTCCCAGACTGGCCAAGAGCAGAGCAGCCACAGCCCGGCTGCGGGCAGGCTGAGGACGACATTGCTCCATCGCTTCTTTTGCTGGTTCCGGTGGCCAGCACCGAGCGCGGCTGCGGTCAGCCGCAGAGCACAGGTCCTGCTGCCTTGTGAAGCAGCCCCGTGCCAGGACTTGGCTCTGCAACCGCCCTGACGCCCGGAGAGGGCATGGGCTGGAGGAGCTGTGCTGGGAAGCAGCCTGGCAATGATCGCGGCCTCCCTGCCTGCCCTCCGTAAATACGTTAATGGACCCCTGTAAATAGAGCCCCAAAACAAGGACCACTCTGTCTCCACACAAAGAAATCCATGCCGAATAATAAGCCTTTTCCTTTGTGCTAAAAAGAAGCAGATGCTTGTTTACCAAAAGCATCAAAAAATCACCAAGAGGCTGTCGGATTTGACTTGTAAAAAAATAGAAGTTATTTGTTCAGTATTTTAACTTCTGCAGCACTCAGCGCTTTCAATTTTCTCTCTCTCTTATTGCATCCGCCCCATGCACGAGGGCTATTTGATCCCTAAATGACAATTTCCATCAGGAAGAGTAAAATCAGTTTAGGACTGACTGTCCCTTTAGATTAGCAAAAAGGACAGTCGGCGGTAGCCAGCAATGTGAAATGGTTTGTGAACCATTTCAGAGAGATCGGTCACGTGCCAGATTTCTTTCAATAGGTTTTGATTTGAAATTGGGAGCCACAGTGAGCTTTACTTGTTGTGCCCGTAACCAGACTATTGATCTGCTCACCCTTGCGAATATGCCAGTGACTTCATATTATGGAACAGCAAAGCCACAATCAAGGGAATACAAACTTTAATGTGGCTGTAAGTAGTAACTTGAAATTTTAATCAGTCAGTAGCAAGAAAACGTCAAAGATCACAAATATTTAATAGTTGGAATAGTTTCATAGATTCTGTGCCTTTTCTTCAACCCAAGCCAACACTTAGGACAGTCCTTAGCATCAAGCAAGATTAATACAAACTTCAGATTCAATTTCAAGCTGCAAACCAAAGAAGAAATACAGCATTGCTTTGGGTTAACTGACTGACACTGCAGGGGATTGGGGTAACTCAGCCTTTAAAGACAACCTACTCCCCAGCACAGAATCACAGAACCGTTAAGGTTGGAAAGGACCTTCAAGATCATCAAGTCCAACCGTTAACCCAACACTACCACGTCCCCTAAACCATGTCCTGAAGCGCCACATCCACATGTTTTTTGAGATGGTGACTCCACCACCTCCCTGGGCAGCCTGGTCCAATGCCTGACCACTCTCTCAGTGAAGACATTTTTCCTAATGTCCAATCTAAACCTTCCCTGGCACAACTTGAGGCCATTTCCTCTCATCCTATCACTAGTTACTTGGGAGAAGAGACCAACACCCACCTCGCCACAACCCCCTTTCAGGTAGGTGCGGAGAGCGATAAGGTCTCCCCTCAGCCTCCTCTTCTCCAGACTGAACAACTCCAGTTCCTTCAGCCGCTCCTCGTAAGACGTGTGCTCCAGAGCAGAGAGGTGACACGCTGCCTCGTCCACCGGTGCTCAGAGCACGCAGCCCTCCGCTGTACAGCTCACCTACCCCGGCAGAACCCAAGAAAAGCACTCCAGCGTTTTGCTGGTGTAAGTGACTATCAGTCTCCGGAGCCATCGGGAAAAGCTCTCCAAATCAGACCACGAGGTATAATTATGATGCACTTCAAAATGCAGACTCAGCATCGCTCTCCAGTCTCACTCTTCCCCCTGCGGATGTAGCAAGTTCTTCCTGGAGACAACATCTCTTGTGACTCTGCTTTTTCTTTCGGTGCTCTGAATAGGGATCAGCTTACCAGGAGTCCTTTATTCCTGAAATAATTTCCATTAATCACTCACCATACACCCCTCTAAATAGAAGCTGACAGACTGTGGGATGTCTAACACCACCGCAGCATCTCCCAGCTTAAACAAAGACTGAAACGAAGGGCAGCCCAAGAGGTGAAAAGAACCATGAGACTTCTAAGTAGCAGACAAGTGAACTTCTTCAAACTGTTCCTAAGCATTGCAATGGTTTTATACAGATACTTTAAATAAAAGCAAGGAAGCAGTTATCATTTGAACCATCTATTCTTCATGGTATCTGCTCACAAAAAGAAAAAAAAAAGGAAACAGAGCAATGGGCACCATTTTGAAGCATCATCCTGCAGTTTTGCATTTCTGATTCCTCAGTACAGTTGCAAATTAACCTACTTTTTTAGTACCTTAATGTGACTTTCAGCTGAAGATGTTAGCACTTAACTTCAAAACACATTTGAAGGAGTTTCTAACTCAACATAAAAACCCTGCGAAGTTTTGCTGACTAAGACTCAGGCTGGTAACACATTAAATAAAAGTTTTATTTTACAACAGCTTGAACTCTGAAGAGTGGAGATTCCAGATGTGTTTATCCCTGCAAAAGTCAGGTGCTAAATTTCACCAGAATTAGCACTTTAGGCAGCTTGGCAGCCAATTTTCAGTGGTTAACTCAGGTCTTCATATTTCCTAAAAGCATGCAAATCCCTTTAAAAACCACACATTAAAGTAGAAAGACCAACGGAATACTAAACACTGCTGAGTATCACAAACCCAGAGAAGTCCCTAACAAGAACAGAGTGTACTTTAGGGAAAAGGCTCTGAAACAGCTTTTAAAAAGGCTCTAGAAGAGATATTTGCTTAATTTCAAGCTAGAGAGCCTCTCATAAAACTTGAAGGAACTAAGGACAAAACTGACAGTAACGTTACGACAGAGTCAGGGTTGTCCTGGTGCCTGTGCTGGGAAACGCGGCGACGTCCTGCCCTCCGAAACACGGGCTCCCCAGCTTGCTTACCCACCCTGGCTCTAGAGGGACAGCTTAGCAATACTGCCGGCGCCGCGCTGAACGTATCGTCACAGGACTCTTGGATGGACGTTTATCCTGCGCTCCTCACCCCTGCTTGTTAAGGAGACACATGAAAATTCCGCAGTTTGCTTTCTTACAACTTTCTCATCATGGCAAACCAACAGGAGGGCTAGAAATGGTGCTGACAAATTATTTGTTTTTATTTAGACTAACTGGCTTTCAGTCTTTGCAACACACAGAGGAATGCAGCTGTTCCACTTTGCATTTGTTTTTGATTTCTCCATCTCTTTTTCAAAGCAAATAAAGGAAAAGAAAACCCAACCCTAACAATAACAATAACAACACTCCAGTGACAAACTCTTCACATACCACCACACAATGAGCCAAATAAAAAAACACAAAACCAATTCTGAGTTCGTTTTAATCCAGCATTGAGTTCCAAAAGCAGAAGACTAACAGAGTAAGTTTTAGACAACACAGGCAAGACTAATAATAGCTTTTCAAATCTGTACCTTTGTGCAAATGAGGTTTCTCCTTAAATTATGACCTGACAAATGTAAATTTATCATTTGCTAATCAAAATGTCCTTCCTCCAGTCCCACCTGCCATTTGGAGTCTCCCACCAGCCCCAAAACATCAGCAACACACCCAGAATACGCCTGTCCGTGCCCGTCTGTCGGAACACCAGGCCACAAACATCTCCATGAGCTCAAGGTGGCTGAGCCAAGACACAGGTCCCACCCCAAAGCATCCCATTAGGACGCCGTAAAAATGGAGGTTGCAGGGTGACAAGAGGCTCAGACAAGCAAATGCAATCGCTTCACGCTGGCGAACGAAGCACAGGGAGAGAGGAAATACAGCACAATTCATTACACATAACACGGCAATTTCTAAACCAGGGTGAGGCAAACGTGGAGCAGAAGATGGCTACTGACCGGGGTACAGACAATTGATTCTACGCTCAACTCATCTCAACAGTCCTCTGCAGGGGCTGGGGTCCTCACCCACCCTGGGTGCTTCAAGAGGGTGCCGAACCAAGGGATGAACTTACTCCGATTCATCTCTGTTTCTCCACTAGAGCCATACCACAGAATTCAGACTTAACAAATCCACACCTTTCCAGTGAAAAGCTGGAAGTTTAACAGAGTGTGAACCAAACCCAGAACTGTGGAGTTGCTGCAGAGATCATGGGCAGGAGAAAGCCCAGGCTGCTGGGACGATATGGACCTCATTAAGCCATTGTGAGAAGTGTGTGAACAAACTAAGGACTTCACTACTAAGTGACAAAGATCATTTGTTTAAAAGAAAGGACTAAATCATTTATGGTTCAGCAACCTACTTGTAACAAAGGTGTTTTGAGAAAAAGCATACTACTTAAATGGCTTATTGCAAATAAACCCAGAGACCCCAAAGGGATGAATACAATGTTGATGAGGGCCAGATAAGCACTGGATAAACAAGAAAATGCACTGAATGAGGAGCCTGTGGCCTTAATGTACCTAGAAATACCTAAATTTGAAAAGCTGCCAATGCCAAGAAGCACCAACCCTACACTGAGATCTGACGGGCTGGACACCTGTATCACCCCAGCCTTCACGAACGCTGGGATATGGTTTAATTTTATCATTTGCCTCTACAGATTGTTCTTTTCCCCAGCCTCCCTCAGTCCCAGGCTCCCTCAGTTGACGTCCTTGAACCAGAAGGCTCCTATCTGTCACAAAACACTTGTCTAATCCTACACAACACGGCAATAGGTGCCTGCAGAACAGCTATTGCCAGTCTCCAGCTACTTCCCAAGCTGCTGAATTCAAGCTCTGGCCCAGGCGCATATGCAAAGCAAAGAGGTGTCTTCTGAATGCATGTGCTTTTGCTGAAGCATTCAGAATTAACGACAGGAGTGAATTTTACTCCATGTGTTCGTGGAAATAGTCTTCAGCCAGCTCCTACGAAACACCAGGGCTGGAAACTCAAATGGAAGGTTTGCTCTGCACACATTACATCCATTACACTGGAGAAAAAAATATTTGCTGAACTCGTTTTAAGCCCATAAGTGCTGATAATTTAAATGCTGTTTGTCAGACTGATGCAGAGGAGGCAGCAACTCTTCAGAGCCTATTGCAGAATGGGATGCAGAATTTTAAACTTTCTCTGACCCCACAAACACTAGTTAGAAGCAACGTTTCAAGAAAGTTAGCCTGAAGTTGTTTAAAAAACAATGTACTATTTTAGCCAGGGCCTCCATGATAAAGGTACAAGGAAGTACAGTCCTGCAAAAAAATCCCAGCCAGCCTATTCACTGGCCCCAAAAGGTCCTTTTCTGCTCACTTGGGTCCTTCTGCTTTGTAGTCTTCAGAAAAATCCCAAGCACTTCCAGGGACAAGAACATCTGCAGAAGTTTCAAGAAAACACAGAATCACAGAGGCAACTCTACCATTCACAGCCTTTTAAAACATCAACTTGGCAGCCCAGCAGCGTGGGCTTCCTAACTAAAACATACTGCTTAAAAATGCCTGGTGGTGTGGGGGGGTTGTCCTTGAAGCACTAGTTTGCTGCTCAAGTTTTGATTCTATGTCTGATAACCATCTCTGTCTCTCTTCCAACCCCCTACCAGGAAGGATCGGTGAGACAAATACCCATAGCTTCCAGGGGAAGAAAAGGAAAAGCCAAACAGGAAAAGCAGTTATGAACAATACAGCCCTGGCTTAGTTAATGATCAGCTTTGGAGCACACAGCATACTACTTTTACCCAATTACCACAACTTATTTGCATAGAGTTCTTCATAATCAGCGGGTAGTAAGAGGCTTTTTACACATTGCATTCGCGTTATCGCAATCAGCAAAGAAATAAAAAAGATGAGAAATCCCCGACGACTCCGCTCAGTCAACAGGAAGCCCATCCACCGCGCTGGGGGAGCTCAGCTGCGCGGAGGGGCGGGCAGGAAGGGTACGGGGTCAGGTTCCCCTGCCTGCACATTCCCACTGCATCCCTGCCGGAGCACGAGGCCATCTTCTGCAGTCACACAAACCCTGAGCATATAAGACACACTTATCTGGAAAACAGCGCTGCTATAGTCCTTACTGATCCTGCCAGCCCCTACAACAGATGAAGAGCTAATCCACTTCTTTCCGTACTTCGAGCACCTCCAACAGAGTGACCCTCAGCTCGTAAGGGAACTTCAACTAGAGCTGATAGTGGTAACTGGAATCACTCTGCTGATCTTCCAGGCTTTTGTGCAGCTGTTTCCAAGCATCTCCTCATCAACTCTTAAATATCGACTCTCTGCACAATGGTAAAATGCTCACAAAGGTACAGCACTTACAATGGTACAGAGGCAATTAAAGATTTCCAGTAACACGCTGCTTGGAGGATGGTGGTCGAACTGCTGAACAGTCAAGGTTTTTGGCAGCAATAACATTGTGAGCAGACAAAGCGGTTGTAAGGTTTCCCATATGATAAATAAATAAAGAAGCAGCTCTCCAAACAACAGCACAGCAGCCACCCACCTACCCAAATTCCTGACTTGGCACTTGGCATAATTTAAAATTAGATGGTCCTGAAATTTCCTAGCATAAAGACCACAGCCGCATGACAAAGGTAAATGAAAGGGGTGGGGAGGACAAGGGCGAAGGCAGGCTGGGCACAAAGACCTGCTGCAGCAAGGAGGTGGCCCGAATTACTCTGTGTTGTAATTTAGCGTACAGTTTGTAATTACCTGCACAGCCTGTAACTTCCTCTTACGTTGTAAAGTGTTGTTTCTTCACACTACGCAGAAGAAGGTTGTCACTTACAAGAAAACTGATTATGTGAGAGAGCAACGGGCTGCTAAGCAGCTAAGCAAGTCTGCAAGAACATTTTGTGGCTACCTTTAACCTTTTGCTGAAAATAATTCTGTTTAACTTGTGGATTTTACTTCTTTCTTTTTCAGTTGCTTTTTGGTTTTTCAAGAGCTCCAAGATATACCCACAACACTGTGAAAAAACTATCTATTCTAGCTCCTTCTTCCCCCCCACCCCCAAAGTTTAAAATACTATTATGAAAACTATTAGTTAACATTTTGTAATAGAAAACAGACTGGTATGAAACAAGTACAAGAACCATGGAAAGTAGCAAGCATATTCATGTTTTTAGACCCATCTAGCTCCCAGAGTGTTAGAGGATGAAGTAGTAAACAGCATCGAGGTGCTTTAACACGTGCCCACCGTGAGCCCAGGCAGGGCTCTCGCTGCTGCTTTGCGGAAAGGAAGCTGACGCAGAGATAAAAGCATTTGAACATGCACAAAAATGCACAAAAATGCCAGAGCGATGCGGGCACCAAGGCTAGGCGGTTAATTCTCAGGTTCAAAAGAAAGCTGAGCATCCATCTGCACCTTCAGGCCCCATTCCCTTGCTGAACGCTGGCCCGGTGGGACTTGGCCCCGGTCGCGCAGGATGTGGCGCAGCAGGGAGCAAGAGCTGGGTCTTCCCAAATCCCAAGTGAGTGCCCTGATCCCTGGATAATCCTTCTTTGCTACCAAGATAAAGAGGAAAACTGAGCGCCAGAGGAATCTGGCATTATCACAGGGACATGGAAAAAAACACTTCAGGGGCACCAACAATGAATGAGATACCTAAAACTTGGCCAAAGGCACAGGAAGTGGCTGCAGGAAGGAAGAACTGATCTATGGCAATTTATCCACGTTTCTTCTGTTAAAAGAGTCTTCAGTATTTGCAGACTGCCTGAAGTTTTGCTTTTTTCTTTCTATCTTTCCATCAGCTGCCTTAGAGTTTTAGTAGACCGAAGTGAATTTTGAATCCTACACACAAATAAACTAGTAAATCAGCAGAATTCCCACTAGGTTCAGTGAGAGTAAGACTTTCTGGAATGAGTTACAACTGTAAATTCTGAGCATTTTGATAAACACAAGTCTCTTGGACATCGATTTAAATCCTTGTGAACCTGAAATGAATTAGACCCAGAACAGCTGACTACATTACTGACGAAAAGCGTCAACACAAGAGTAATTTCTGCTGATCTCTGAAAGTCAGCGCTGATTAGCCAAATACATCTACTAAAGAATACAGAGAAGCAGAAGTTTCTGATAACGTTTGGGTCACCACTGCCCTTCCCATTCCACAGAGAAGACATTTTTAGCACAGCAAAACAAAATCTGAATTTTTAGGTCTTGCCCACGATGAAATAAGGACATCCAATATTAATCAGCCTCTGTGAGCTTGTAATTAGGACTATAAACTTTAAAACAGGTCTTTTATTATGTCAGCCTGAAAGCCACAGCACTGTCCTGATTGAGAATGCTATCAAAATACTAATCCAGCGCTCAGCCTTGTGTGAATATTTACATGGGGGCCAAAAGCTCTGTCATTCTCATGCTTATTAATCTTTCCTTCCAGGAGGCAAAGGACAGCATAAGCTCCTCTGATAACTCAGTTATCTCTCTCCCCAGAAAAGGAAAGGGTGGTCCTTCCAACCAAGTGACAATTTAAACTACTACTAGATACAAGACCGCAGGGCTACTAGCGACTGAGAGAGCAGAGACAAGCAGTATTTCCCCTCTCCTTTGATCCCTTTCCATACAGTCTCTAACTGTGGGTTAAGTGTTTGAGCAGTGTATAAAACAAACATCTTAAAAGCACTTAAACTGTTCCCTAGCTACCTAATATAGCTCGGTAAGTCATCTTGAGCTGTAAGGAAATGCTTCAGTCTACAGTAGGTTGGTGGTTGTTGTTCCCCGCCCCCCCCGCCCAATTCCAGAATTACTGCTACTGCCCAAAACCCAGGGCATATCCAATTTGCAACCTCGCTTCCGCAGAACAGTTCAGATATATCACTGTTAAACCTATGTTATCAGCAACCACAGAGAAAGCCGTCATGTTTACAGGCAACACCATGAGCGGAAAAAAATGACCAATTAAAAGTATTTTGGGTAGAGTATGAAAGACTTCGAGAGACTTAACTAAACTGATTACCAAATACAGCAGTGATTGCTTATGCTCAAAAAAGTGGCCACAGAGCCTGAGGACTTACTTCCACATCAAGCATGAGCAGGGATAGCTACTAAAGACCTCCTAAGCGCAAGGCAATTTCTGGCAGGAGCTTCTTGCGACAAGAGCACAGTTCCAGGTGGGACCCAGCATTTTATCCTGCTATCTTGAAGCCTTTCACGATGCTTCCAAGCGATAAAACAGCCCTTGGTTTCTTTAAAGAAATATCAAGCATGGCTAAACCCCAACGACTATCTCTCTAAAAGCCTTATCTACCACCCCATAACAGCCATTTCCCTCCTTAATCCTTCCAGCCAAACCCCACAACTCAGGCAGTCACTGTTAATTACCTACAAATTAAATGATTATTTGTATCTGCATTTCAAAGAGGGGTGTGCAGCTGGAGAGACTGATTTTTCAAGCGGCTTAGTAAGGGGCACAGAGACACTCTGTCTGCACTTTATAGCTGCCCGAGACTGCCAGTACTTAAAAACTGGCATCAGCTCATGGCTCTCCCTCATGACCTGCAGGTCCTGAGTGCAAGTCCTGCTCCTATTGCACCGACCTGGGAGAAAAAACCCAAACAACCCAAACCCGCAGCCCCTATCTGCCACCTTGCGATAACCCAAAATAAGAGATCAAATGGAGGGGCTAAGCTCTACCGTAAGCCCAAGAGAGGGCCGAGGTGCACGGGCAAAGGAAGCTTGCGGCTCGCTATCAACGCACAGCCTGGCTGTGTCTCCGCCGGGGGCGGCGAGGGCAGCCCCCCGCACCGCCCCGGGGCTCCCGCAGCCCCAAGGTTCCGCCGGGCAGTTACAGCACGACGCTTATCGAAGCGCTTGACCTGGACCCGCGGTTTTTGTAAAGGTGGAAAAAATTTTTTTTTTTCCTTAAAAACCAAAAAAGCGAGTCAGTTCCGCTGCCGCCTCCCGCTGCGGTGCCGGCTCCGCGGTCTCGGGGAAAGTTTGCCAGAAGGAAATAT
>NW_010562990.1:0-12554 GCF_000687285.1 Phaethon lepturus
AGGTCCTTTCCAACCTAGTGATTCTGTGAAGCTGCTAGCTACTCCTGTAATCACTATTCCTAGATTAACTCAGTAAAATCCAGAAACTAATAAGGACAAACATCCTGTACTTATGGTATGTTCATAGCTTCTCTCAATTATTCAAAGCAAGCCTAGCCTGAGGAGAAGCTCTGTACTATATGAGACATGGTAAATCTAAATTTACCGACCCCTTTTCATATCTTAATGGAACAAGCTTCACTAGTGGGACACATGCAACATAGAACTCTGAAGGTAAGGGGATCACCAGGACTCAAGGAGGAGGTGTTGTCATAACACTATAGTAGTGACTGCCTGCAATGTTGAGTTCATCTCTTCAAGCAACTCCGCACATTGAACTGAAAGTAGGGCTGAAACTACCCAAATGGAAAACTTCCTCAAAGAAGGAAGTCTACTCACTCTCCATTTACCTTTACCTACATTTTAGTTCCTTTCTTAACAACTCAGACTGACATGCAATATATTAGAGAAGGGATTTATTGCCCCCAGTAAACACTGACATTGTTTGGGTCTATTTGGTTATAAAGATTTTCCCATTATGCACAGGAGAGCTTTAAAGAAAGCAAGCTTTTGGTCTTTTCTTCCTTTGTTCCCTCATCACCTGCCAAATCACCTCTTATTTTTGTTAGGGCCAGTACTTATCTACCAAGTCTGTTCCTTTATGCTTTTTTCAGGAAAAAAGTCACCCTTGCTTCCTAACTAAGCAGCACAGCTTCATTTAAATCTCTCCAAACATTTCCATCTGAAAACATTTTTATTCAAAATGATGCATAGGCCATGCAAATACAGCTCTGTTTTACTTCCACAGACATCTCTGGGATAAACCCTGATTGTGTTGTATTTTCAGTGAGGCATCACCGTCATGATTCCTGGGACAAACATTGGAACTTGCAGAGAAAAATTATGTTCAGGTTACAACATGTGAAGTATCTAATAGTCAAGGAATAAACAGTTCTGCTCAGTATTGTTCTTAGATCACAGATCATACACTTCTGTCACCCCTAAGGTCCTATTCCACAAAATTGCTATTTATTCTCTACTTCAGAAAATTCCAACAGATTTTGGCAATAAATATATAAAATAGACCTAAGACACATACCTATATTGCAATAATAAAAGCTGCACAAATTCTTCCTATACAAAATTATCAAAGTATTTGAAAAATCAGGTGTTATTTTCACAGAATTTTGTCTTTCACCTCGCTTCTATATTCATACTATCAAGCAACAGCAAAATCCCTTTTGCTGCCTGTTTTTAAAATGCCCTTTACTACTTCTTTGTAAGAACAAAAAAAAAAACACTACGGTCTGCAGCCTGTTTTATCGTACATCATAAGTTATTATCTGAAATCTAAAATGCAGGAATCCACAAGACAGCCGAGAGACAGTATATACTGGTTCATCCTTCCTGTTTTCCCTTTTATTAAACCCAGCAAAGATTTTTGTTGACAATGACCAGCTACAATATCCAGTCAACCGTTCACTACCACCCTTTTAGAAATCTGTTGAGAATATTTGCTTCTTCCTTCTCCATTTCTCAGTTTCCCAATAGAGGCACTCACTGAAGCACCAAAATAATTACATAGTTCAAAAGTGTAGAACAAGAGGTAAAAAGAAACGAAAGGATCAAATGCACACTGACATACAAGCAATCAGCAGGGTCTCACAACGGTATAGTGTTACAGAAGACATAAGATGATCTGCTCATTTTCTCTCAGATTCAATCTGTCCATTAAGAAGAGAAAAGCAGTCCTTTCTGCAGAATCCAACAGCCTCTGAGAGTTACAGTGAACAGCAAGGAAAACACACCTCAGGCACCCATCAGGCACAGCAGTAAACACTTGCAGCAATAATTCAGATACTCATCAGCAGCCCAGATAAAGGCCCAGCATGCTGAAATCAGTTCAGAGCGCAACAGCTGCAGTGCTAAGTCAGGCCTAAAGCTGCACCGAAATTCAGCATCACATCCCTTGCAGTAGTTGAAGTGACTGAAGAAGGTGTCAATACCCAAATACATACAAATATCAATAATCAAATACTTGCAGAGCAGTACTTCCCCACAATCACATCTTTTGACACCCCACAATTTTAAAACTGTCTTGACTAGTGCTCATTAGTAGCCTTCTTTTTTATAAATGTAGACAAATTTTTTCTTTCAATAACTTCTCTAAGCACTTCACAAACTGATCTGTATTTTTGGTAGTCACAAGGCATGTAACAAGGCAAGATAGTAAGTTTCATTGCTTACTGGAAACGAGAATAACTTTTATTTCAAGCTTTTACCTCAGTTTTCTTTTGATGCCCTTTACTACTTTCTCTGTAAGAAACAGAGGCTAGACAATACCTTATATCCCTTTTCTGCACTTTATAGTTGTAACTCTAGAAGAACTTTGAGGTGACACATTGAACTATGCTGCACTAACATAGATGCAATGTGACTCTACACAGTTGCATGATAAGCAACTGTATAAGTTGCATGTTTTGTTCTTTACTCCCTGCACAATTGCTACTAACATGGTATTTGCTTTTTTCTTGCCATCTATACTTTGACTGTATATAAATTCTGGCTCCAAGCAAGTTTAGAGGGATAAGATCTAGTTTTCCTGATGGGCAAAAGCCAATTCAGGATGAGTTCAAGGTCTATCATAAATTACCTCCTCTTGTCTTCTAGGTTTTCCTACTATCTACCATTTATGAACAGTTTAATCCACCTCTTCAATGGTCAGTGATGAAGCACCGAACTCCTACCTGTCTCAGCTTTAGTTTTCACTACCTGAATTAAATTGTGCCACCAGCAAGGTTTGTCTTTATTATTTCTCCCTTCCCTTCAGATAGTTTAATTCTGATGAGCACAACAGAACCACAGTGTTATATGTAGCTCATTGTCACCACAAGGGATTTCTTTCCACCCTCTACCTTCTCTATTCTGAACAGTCACTGTATAAAAATAAAGGTTTAGCTAATAGATTGAACTACAGAGTTTGTTTGTTTTTTTTAAATGGCAAATCACAGCATCTTTTCCAACCTAGATGATTCTATGATTACCCTTACTGCACACTCAGCAACTCTGCAACACCCAAATACTCTGAAACATTGCAAGGTACAGCACTGAAAGAACAGGCAATTCATATATATTACCTTCATAATAAAATTATTTTTACTCAAGGTCATCTAACTTATCTATACTAGACCAAACACATTGAAAAAAAATTCTCTTTAGTCTTACTGGACTTTACAGAAGACAAGTGATGTTAGAAATTTGTTTTCATTCATCAGTATCTGTGCTCAGAGAAGCTTTGTAAATGCTTTGCTATCCCTGCAGAAAGGTCTATAAGTAGCCTAAAGAATATAAATCCTTTACAAAGTCATTCAGAAATCAGAACAGCAAGTCATGCAAACTACTGTACTCCAACTCAGAAATGTGCAGTGTATAACAGATAAACAGTTACACAGCTGAAAAACACATCTATATTGATTGCATTTTTGATACAGAATTTAAGTATGCCTATAAGACTCCCTGTTCTGCTTCAGCCATATTAACTATTTAAGATAACTTGGCTTTAAAGGAGCATGTCCCGACCACAACTGAACCAGTGATCCATGCTTTCTGCCAAATATCATGGTCCTTCCATACTAAATTACTATGCTGTCATCTTCCAATCCCAGGAAACACAGCAGTGTTCAGTGACTTCAGAGTGACCTTGGACCAAGTGAAAGAACAGCACTTAAAGGTCATTCTCTGTGTAGTGATTTAAGAAGGTTCAACTCCTTAATCAATACTAACTGTTTCTAACACTTACAGACCTTTTCCTATGAATGATGTGCAAAGTGTTTCTGTTACTTAGCATTTTGCATTATGCATACTATTCTGCAGTGAAATTTAACAGCAAGTGAAAAGGGTTGCAGAAATGTGGAGCTTTTACTCTTTGGCAGGGATTAATAATTTTCTAGTTATAACTATAGTCAAATTTATTCCTCATTATGGTCCACAAAATAAACATTAAAAAACCTGAAACACAGTTCAGGATCCATACGATAGGTTTGAAAAGCAAAACCTCTATTTTAGATTAAAAGCTTTTCCATGCTACCTTTCTACATAAATATGTGTGTTTATGTATTTATTTACACACAGATGTTTTTATGTAAGTATGTAAAATTTACAAGAATGAAACCATTGTGGACAGTATTTTAGTACATGAGGGACTAACTTTATCTGATAACATAACTCCAAAACCCCTTGCATCAAAAAGTTTACACTGTACAACAAAATACTTTCCTTCAGTTCAGGTAGTATGAATATAAAAAATCCTGTGCCTTGGTACCAAATACTATGAGAAAGCGTACTCCTTGCATGGTAGGCTACCTGTCCAATTATTCTCACACAGATGCTCAAGCTAAGGCTGACAAAGGAAAAGGGGGAAAAGTGACTTCTGATTCCTCCACACTACGATTGCAGAGTTTCCTGCCACAACTATAACACCACAAGATCAAGAGGAGTCCCACATTCCATAAACGAACAGAAGCAGGAACCACTGGAGTGCCCTTGAAGGGCGTTTTTCCACAGGCATCTGCTCTCATATCCCTGACTTTAGATAATCCTGACAACTTGGCATACTGCATAGCTGTCCCAGTGTCTTCAAGGTCTGCATTCACACACTCTGATGGGGCTCCTAGCCTTCTGTCATCTCACATGGATATGGTATTTCTTTTTGTTCCTCAACCTCCTGCTTAAATAAACCATAAAAAGCCATTTAGGGCTTTCCCAACATCTCCACCTCTTGCAGTGGAAGCATGAATACTAGTATATAGAAATGGGAAACTGGATTCACTGGCTAACAGTCAAGTCAAACAGTAGAAACTAAGGGAGTAGTAACTTTAGAGAAGCAGCAGGACATGAAATGCATCTGACCCCATTTTTTTTTTTTCCTCTACCCACAGACACAGTGGCAATCATCATATCAACCAACATTTTGATGCATTTCTACTGCATGTTGAAAAATAAACAGGGAAAATATTAGTACAACTTCACATGTAGCCTTGGTAACAGTTAAGTCAACAGTACATTGGAAATAGGAATGTCTTTCAAAGCAATTAATAGTTTACCTTCAGAGTCAGGTCAGGTGCAGCTAGTCTTCATTGTTTTCAGTGCTCTAAATACACTGAGCAAGAGAGGGGAAAATGGTTCCCAAGAGTAACATGCACCAAGAGAATCCATTCCCCCACATGCTGTCAATGCAAATGATAGCTACTGCATATGTAAAAAAAGCTTTATCTTTCTTAGTATTACCTTTTTATTCAACTGCAATTGCTCTGTGGGATTTTAAGAGTGTTCTTTTATGGCAAGTCTTTCTTGTCCCATGAAAGGCTTCTCTGAAGTATGACTTGTATGAAATAAAAAAAAAATTAGGAATGACTGCTCTGAAGTCAACTGAATTGTAGTTATAAAACTAGAACTAAGGAATCTCAGAGGAACACTGATAGAAGAAAAGCTGGTTTAGCACAACTTTACAGTATTCCATCTAATTTTTGCAATACAGTTAAGAACTAGTTTTTCCAGGACCGTAAAGAAAAGAGGAGCCTATTTATGCACTCATCTTTCACAAAGCTCTTAAATTGTACTTCTAAATACAATGCAACTATATGCAACTGATACAACTACAGGTATTAGGAAATTGGATAATGGCCATTCTTCCCTGTCATCAAGTAGTGGAAAAAAAAATTGCTATGTATTTCATGTTTTTAAGTTTTAATGCATAGAGACATTCATGTTGCTAAACTGCTGTATGCCTTTCCATATTTAACAATTAAAAAAATAAAAAAGATGCCCACGGAAAAGATTGCTCAAATTCATTTATAAAACAGGCTTACAACCCAGAATTAATTGTTTCAAAAAGGGAAAAAAAATATCAAAGCACATTTAGTTCTGTAATGACTCGGAAAACCTTCCTGTCAAAGCCAGCTGTGGTAAGAGTGATTTCTAGTTGCTGTATGCCTTCAGAACTCATTACAGATGTTTCAGTGACAATTCAGAGTACTCAGCTTTACCTGAGGTACTAGTGCAAGCATGCCTCATTAACGGTCAACTCAAAAGCAATCAGCCATACCTGGATCAATTTTAGAATCATTCTACAGTATGTTCATACTTTCTTTCTCCACCATCCCTACAAACCTATAAATGAATAGGTTTTATCTGCTTGAACTCCTAGCACTGAAAGGATACTTTTGCCATATACCCCAAGAGAATAGAAACTGGTTTTGAGTTTTGGCAAAACAAAATATTGAAATTGCATTACAAACTGTCCTGAATGCTAGAAATCAACATTTTCCAAGTACTCTTCAGTTAACTATACATACTTGCAGCACCTAGTTTGTTGCAGTTATGTTTAGAGCTACTGAAAGATACCTGCCACAGAAGCTCATGAGCATAGGGTCTATCCATTAGCTGTAATACGCAACTTTCTTCTTTCAAAATCTACACTTAAATCTATTCCTCCTGAACTAAGTTATTACCTTCTTAGATTTGTTAAAAGTTAATTTTGCACAAACTCCTTAGCCTCATTGTCCATGCTATCTCTCCTACTTGTCATCAAGAAGAGTTCCCTCTGAACTGCTTTTCACTTCTGTTTTCATTCAGAGACTGAGCTGAAGTGATCTCCTCTGAGAGCAGCTCCCAACAAAATCTCTCTGGAATGTAAGAATACCATCTTTACAATATACCCTTTCTTATGATCACCTGCAATATTTAGTCTAGCTTATTATAGCTAATTAGTTAGTGGGTACTATAATTAGCACTAATGTTGTAACAAACTCAAGGTATTATGCAGAGGATTATCATCTGTTTAGCATTAAGTATCTGTCTTAGAAACATTTTTGCCAAAACCACATCTGTTCACTGCATGGGGATAAGAGGGAAAAAGTTAGGCTTTTTATGTTTAAAATATCCCTCACCTCACCAGAGAGTTAGCTACTATTTGTAGGCATCCTTAGCAGAACAGAATTGGATGAGTTTATCAAGAAAAGCAATCACAGGAAGTAAGGCATTTGTGGGAATCAGGTTTGTTACAAGAGAAAAGGTCATTTTTCCAAGTACTTAATGTGAAGTTTGGATTAACAAACTCTCCCCGCCATGCTTTCTGTACATCACTAATGTTCTAGTACATCCTTTGTTACATACTATTGTAACAAAAAGTGCTGATAGGGAAGACAAGGAAGCTTCCCAGAATGACATTGCCATACACAAACCTTAAAATTGGATTATTAGCCTAAATATTACCTTATTACCCTAAATTACTCTTGATTCAGCTTGCTTGTTGCACTTGACTCTGACAGAACAGTCAGAAGGCAGCTGCTACAGAAAATCGTTGTGGCTACTATCAGTGGCTAATTGTTTCTGGCATCAGCTTGATTTTTCGTGGATTTACAATCAGAGGGGCATGAAGCTGCAGCTGGACTGCATTGTTTGAGGAGAAAAGAGTAACGTGTTCCTGAAAACATCCACCAGCAATCCCAGGATCCTCCTGCCAACACCTGTCCTGCAAGTTCTAATGTTTGTGATTTGGAAACATCAAGTGAAATAGGGGAGTCAAAAATATGTAACCAGAAACACTAAAAAAAAAAAACCCCTTACCGTCCCAGTCTCTCAAACACTAAGAGATTTTAACTTGCAGTGTTGTCTATTGTCCAGCCAGGCTTCATAGAGAACACAGAAAACTAATACAACTGCTCTGGGTTTCCCCCCTTCAGCCTTGCCTTTCCCTTTTTTCTCATGTTAATTCTTCATTGCAGAAAACCTTCATTATAGTTGTCCTGAAATAAATACCTCCTGATATTGGAGAAGTGTAAACGGAATTTCATTGTTTTTAAAAATAAGGTACTATTTTGTCAATACAATCTTCTGTCTTCAATATAATTGACAACTAGTTAAAAATAATTCATCACTAGATGCACTCCAATCTCACTGCAGCTGTGCATCAGGAATTTTAAGTCAGAGACCCTTCTTTGATAATTTACTGGAATAAAAGTGTGAGGGAACACAACAATCCATCGACAAGACAATTTTCTGTGGTTAGCCAACACGTCATTTAAAAACGTGGCAGAGAAAAGCCCATCTTTAATGCAAGAAAACTTCCAGTAGCTTCATGGTAAGCATACCAACCAAGGACCTGAAAAAGGAGTTAGTCTTTGAAATGCTCCATGTCTGATCCAGCTAAGATCAGTATTTTCTTCTCTAGTTGCAGCTGAAAACAGAATATTTCTTTATATTGATTCTACCTGTTAATCCCATTTTAAGACAAAATACTAGCATTTCCAAAAACCTGAAGCTTAGTTTCACACCATCTAAAAAAGCAGAATACAGAGCCTGTTGCCAAGCAAATTCAAGTTCTGCTGCTTATTACCTTTATGATAAAACCCTTAGGTATGCTTTAATTGCATGAATATTAGTAGTTTAGAATAGTTTTGTAAGTTCCTTAACATTATTTTAATGCAATCATATTTTTTAGGAGGGAGGATTTTTCTTTTTCTGGAAGGATCTGATTTAGACATACTTTGTCCTGCTGACAGCTGTTAAATTGATGAATTTAATTCTTTCCCAATTTAATTGGGAAAGGAGCAACTGAGCAGTTTTCTATGAACTCCCCCTCCCCTTCAATAAAAAAAAAAATACCAGAAACAAACAAGTCGGTACAGACTGCATGACTAAACTAGTATTTTGCCTGCAATGACAAGAACAACTTCACAGAAATAACATTTTATATATAGAATATAAATGAAAACAGAGAAACATCCTTAATAAGTCTTATTTCTAATATCACATTCTGGTATTCAGCCTCTTTGAGATTTGGAGGAAAGAGCCTTACTGATGTCTTTAGTGGGACTGAGTGAGGAAGCAGATGCCCAGCTACACAGCACTCATTGTTAAATGAGAACTGCAGAGGGTGCATTTTTTCCAGGGATTTTTCAGTTTCAAGAAAAATCTAATGCTTTTTGCTCTAAAAAAGAAAATCTTAATCAGGAGACAGATGGTTTCATCCTTTACTTTAAAAATAATTCCCAGAAATAGTTCAGAATGTAGCTCCCAAGAATCAAATACCTAAGAAAACTAGAACTGACTAAATTTCTTTCCAGTTTGCTCAATGCATGTCTTCTCAAACATCTATTGGTTAATGAAATAAAGTAGTAAGTACACAAAAAATGAATTTCCTTCATGAATACAGAATAGAGGAGCATATGACCAAACTATAAATACTTACATAGTGTCTAACTTAAGAATCTAAAACAGGATTTTAGCTTGAGGACTTCTGGGACTATCTGGAATTCAGATCTTTGACAGATTTTTGTGGAACATTAATAGACTGATTTTTTTCTTCCTTTACTTATGCTGTTATAATTCCTTAAGAAGTAATCATAAAAAGGAATCTCACAATTACATTTGAAAATGAATTACAACGCATCTCTAAGTTTGTAAAGGTGGAAGAGAAGCTGTATTCATTTTTCCCAGTCTGGCTATGAAGGTGCTTGTAAAATGACAATCCTTCTACATAATATTCAGATATTAGAGAGGAGACCCTTGAAGTTTCAAAATAAAGCGTGTCCTACAAAACAAAAAATAAAAAATAAAAGTTTCCCTGAAGACTACATGATCATGCATGCAGGAAGAGAACTCCATGTTCTGTGACACAAGCTGGTCACGCCAGTTTGTCTGTCTTACAGAAGCCAGCGTAGCAGAGTGTTGCCCAGTTAGAAACTACGCAACTCCTTTGCTCGCTTACCTCCAACTTTCAGACAGATGCATCATTACAGCTCCAGACTGGGACAGTTCCTCAAACTTAAGCTTCCTATTTTGCATCTTTCTTGGTTTTATTAACAGGACCCATCTTATTGTAGCAAAGACAGCATTGTAAGCCCCAGATTCTACAAAAGGAAGAAACGAATCATCTTGCTGACAAGCCTGACTGCAGCATTACAAAGCTTATGAGGGTAGGAGTAAATTAATCATGCAGAGATCCATGCTGTCATGGCTAGAAGCTTTTGGTACCTGAGGTGGCTCAATTATAACTAGTTAGAGCATCTCCCTGCTACACTCTGTTCTGACATGCAAGCATGCCAAGACACAGCAAAGAGGTTTCTCATACAGTAAGGAATCATAAAAGGATGCAAAGACATGAAGCTATTTAAATCAACAGGAAAGCTTAGAACGGACTTGAGAGAAATCAAATCTCCCAGGAACACAAATTGATCTGCTATGTAAGACATGCAATCACTTTTTTTTTTTTAACAGATGTCAGTACAAACCTATCACCTTGAAAAAAATTCCCTCCTTTTCTCCATCTACTTATAAAACAACCGTATGCTGCTTCTGCAAGAACTTCAACCAAAGGAACATGCTGCAAGTGGCACAAAGGGAGGAAAGGAGAGACACACTCACTGTTAGAGATTAACAAGCTGTTAGAGACCTCATCTCTAAAAATACCCTCCAATTGAAAGCCCTGCAATTCCAAGAAAATAATGGCATTTCAGAAAAATAATGAGAAATAGGGATCACTGTCCCTGACACTACTGACCATTAAATTCTGCTTTTTGTAAGGTTACTTGTTTTTGCCCTTACCTGTGGATTTAAGCACTTTGCAATTTAAACTCAACAAACAAGTAATCTGTGATGCCTCATTTAACTAAAAAGTTATTCTGGTATCTCTTTTCTTAGATGACAATCTTATAGCCTGATACCCACTCCACTTAATTTCCATAAAGGCATCACAAATGTTTAAACACAACAACAAAACTAACTATTTAAAAGCAACTCATAATTTTAGTAAGGCTGTATAAAGTAGGTAATTCTGTATGCAAAAACAAACTGAGTGCCAAATATTAATCACAGTACTTAATGGCAACTTGGGAAGTACAGGAATGATATCTAGTAGGGATATGAGGAGGTAGGAGGGGGAGACAAGACAAGCTTAAAAAAAAAAAAGATTACACTAATAGTAGTAGGCAACATGACATCACTCTTGCTGTCTAGTCCTTTCTGGAAATCATAGAATTGTCTGGGCTGGAAGGGACCTTTGAGGAAATAGTCCAATCTCCCTGCCATAGGCAGGGATATCTTCCACTAGATCAGGTTGTTCTAAGCCCCATTCAGCCTGACCTTGAACACTTCCAATGACGTGGCATACACGTATTCTTTGGTCAACCTGTTGAGTGCATCACTACCCTCATAATAAAAAAATTTCTTCCTTATGTCCAATCCAAATCTATCCTCTCTCAGTTTAAAACAATATTGCCCCTTGTCCTGTTGCCACAAGTGTTGGTAAAAAGTCTCTCAATCATTCTTATTAGTCCCCTTTATATATTAAAAGGCAGCAATAAGGTCTCCCCTGAGTCTTCTCTGCTCCAGGCTGAACCCCAACTCTCTCAGCCTTTCTTCAGAGGAGAGGTGTTCCATCCCTCTGCCCATTTTTGTGGCCCTCCTCTGGACTTGCTCCAACAGGTCCACGTCTTTCTTGTGCTAGGGTCCCCAGAACTGGACACAGTACTCCAGGTGGGATCTCACTATGATCAGGTAGCTAGTGGACTTAGTCAAGTATGTTTGCTAACAACATGCCTTCCTAACAGACTCAAACACTCTAAGTTTCATTCCGCTTTCATTCTCACAGTGTAAGAACTGGATAGCAACCCTAACTCCCAGGCCAAAATTCTTTCTCACTCAACATTACAGAGGTACCATTTCAGCCAACTTTAAGGGTTTCTTATGAGGAATGAAAGATGCATATGAAAATTAGGTACTTGCGAGTTAAAGCCTTCATTACTTTTAGAAAATCCTATTATGAATTTGTTCTGCATAAATTTACAGATATGGTACTTATGTTTGTTGGTTTTAATCAAAAGTATTATTTCTTTCTCAAAAACACAGCAAAAATACTGCTGTACATTCTCCAGCTGCCTCAGTTATAAGGTCCAACACACTCTGTTGATGAAAGCTCTGTAATTCACTTGTGACAGCCTATATAAAACAAATGAGCTATGAATAAATGCCCTCTATGATTATGACTACCAGGTATTTAAAATATTTCATTGGAAAAGCCTATCTTACTCCATTGGCAGAGATGAGTGAAGAATGACATTCAAAAATAGCCAGAGATTTAAATGTGCCAAGTTACACTGACAAATCAATTCCAATGACTCCGAGTAAATCAGCAGTGCAATCAACTTATCCAAATCCCTTTGCAACAAATAGACTGTCAAAACGGCAAGATTCCCTGATACTGAGCATAGGCAAGTTTTATTTAAGTTTTGTGTATCAGCCAGCTTGGATATAGTGTTTCTGTAGCATAATTACACTGTGTTTTGGACATACACACCACACCACCACCACCCCAATTAAGATACCGTGCTGGAGAAATTTATCATTGCCTGTAACACACGGACTTCTGACCAGGTCTACCAAACAAGAATCTGTTCAAACCCTGTAGGAGAATCACATACAGAATCTTTCATAGAATCACAGAATCACTAGGTTGG
>NW_010562991.1:0-27666 GCF_000687285.1 Phaethon lepturus
AGGGCCCGGGGCTGTGGGCAGTCCCGTCCCGGGCACGGTCATGTTTTTCAGACTCTGAAACCTGGGCGTGAGCCCACCTCTGTGGGTTTGGTCTTTCAGCCTTTGTAGTCTGTGGGCTCGCCCCTACCAATTTCAAACAGACCCTGCTTAGGGAAGAAGGGTGTTTAAACGCCAGCAGGGTGACCTTTTTAGTGACCAGGTTTAATCCCAGCTCTGTGGGTGACCGGCTACTACTGCACGAGTGAAAATGCCGGCTCAGTAGGTGCCTGTACAAACCCGCCCCGCAGTGAGGCTTCTGAAAAAAAAACGCAGAAAGACCAGGTAAGACTGGCGTGTGACCATACGTAAAACCCGTCCTTTGAAATGTGACCGTGTCAGGGTATGTCCGAGGGTATACCGGGCACTCCTACAAGCACGACATTGGTGAGCGCTGTAGTAGTAATGACTGCTACCTCACTAGCTTAAATGAAATTACTCCCCTGATTTCTTCTAGCAGCACACAGGTTGTGGTCAGCACCTCTTACCTGAAGAGTGTTTTTTAGTTTAGATTAAAATACCTAAAAGCTAGTTTCTTGCTCTTTTCTTTCCTCTTTTAAGCAGAGTGAATTCGGTCAGGTTGTGATTGTTGATATTTGTTTGCGGTGGGGAAATATCTCTTGATAGTTGAAGTATACCTTTGTCTTACAGATTGGATCACTCAAAAATCACTACCTATTCAGACATAAAAGCCATCCAAGACGGTCTCGAAGAAGTGCCGTTCATATCACTAAAAGACTTTCAGATGATGAGCGGGTGAGTGTTACATTTATTCCTTTTCATGCCCTCTGTTTATTCTGTCTCCTTATTGCTAGCTTTGTAATGAGGTCACAGGCAGGCTTCCATCGTTTTGCAAGTCTAATATATTCCGCCATCCATACTTGTGCTGAGTAATACTTTATTATTCTGTCGTTAACAGGCAGAATGTGACCCTCTCTTACCATATTTTTTGCAAGTGCTTTCCAAATTAAGATTTAAGATATGCAGCATTGCAGAGGCTTGGAATTTCAGATGTTGATGTGTTGCTGATGAAAATATGGGTGAGGAACCACAGGGCTCAATTCAAAGTAAAAATCCCTAGATGCAGTAAGTTTAATCAGGCCACGTCTGTGCAATTACCATGGGAATTAGGTTTGATTTAAAGAGACTGAGTATTAAAAAAAAAAGTAGGGGAAAAGGGTTGAGGTTTTACTGGATTCGCTTCTTTATGACAAGCTAAAACCCTCTCTCAGAGGATCCATCAAGCGTTCTAGACTTGCAGTCTTTTGGGACACTGGAGTCCCACTGCAGACAGAGAACAGGCACACTGGAGAGCCAGGGCTTTAAGGTATGATCCACTCATGAAGCAGACTACCCATTTATTTGACTTTATTTAAGAGAGAAGCATGACTGTTTGTAAACAGTCTGAGAAAATACTGAGAAAATGGGGTGGGTGGCAAATTTAAAGACCAGACAAGAATGCTGTCAGCCCCTCTTAAAGAGAGTTTCTGGCAAATTTCAGAACAACGAATTTCAAATCAGTATTATTGCAGCAATCATTGTACCAATACGAGTGGTCTGACACATGAAGTAACCTAGTTGTGAAAACCAACAATTTATCATATAAGGACAAATCACTTGAGAACAAGGAATTGGTTATCTGGAGGTTTGAGATGCAAATGTCTTCTAGGAGGAAATATTCTATGAGTAGCTAGAAGAATTAAAGGAGGGGGTGAGACGAGGTATTTGTTTTGCCTGTTCTGTTCCAAAACTGTACACTTCCATCTATCTCCTTGCAAACATTGGTTTAACAGTTAAAATTGTATAGGTGAGATCATTCTAAACTGGGGATGTTGAAAACCACAGCTCTAGTGTAAGTTAGTGTTCTAATTTATACCCATGCCAATAATCAAATGTTCAACGCCATCATAGTACAGTGTTCAGGAACAGAGTTTTGGTTGCAGTTCCTCCCTTATTGGGAGGAAATTATTACATCGAGTGCATCTCTTACACAGGGAAGTATGACCGTGTTTAATATACCAAATTCTAATGTCATAAGCAGAATGGAAGCAGTTGTGTAACACGCATTACTGCCAAATGTTACTGCAGACTTAACATACTTGGATCCAAACACAGAGCTTCAAAATGCTGCAGGTGATTTGCTAAATTTACTCCAATTTCCCTTTTATTTACCATCTAGTATGCAAATTAACTATGTGAATGAAAGAGATGTAATTATGTCATTACGTAAGTATATAAACACAAAGCAATCATGTAATGCTGTGTAGTTATACATGGACCTTTGCTCCAAAGAGCTACTCTTGTTCAGCAGCAGTGTATTTAAAAAGATTTAAATTCAATCCGTAAAAAAGGAGAAGGGAATCCTGCTTTTGTTTGTATAACGCCTTCATGAATTTTACGTTATGTTAAGTGTGAAAGCAGGGGTAAAACTTGTCTCTAATTTGAATATTTATCTGCTTCCTATAGGTGCCCCAGTGTTTGTTGTAAAACAGACGAAGGGCTATGAATACACTTAAAGGATATAATGACCTGTTTCCCTTACTTCTTCCAGTATTTGCACTAGTTTCCAAATCTACTTTCTTGCAAGAGATCTGAATCAAGATTGTTTTCGCTGCTTTGTGTATCAGTGGCTGGAGATTTGGCACATGGCCTTCAGCTTTTGCCGTAGGTGGATGGTTGGCACCTCACCCAGCTCCTGAGTGACAAACATTTGACTCGTTTGTCTGACGTACTTGTTTGGTAGTTTTGGCTCATTTCCCTCAGTGCAGTTGTCCACATCAAGAAAAATAACAAGCATGGAAGTTGTCAATTGTTAATTACTGTTGGGTGATGAAGAGGCCGAGCTTTGCTGTGGGCAGGGAAGAGAGATAAAGGTAAAGAGAGATAAAGGCTCTAGCTTGTGCACAAGTATGTATGGCCCAGGATATCAATAGGGCAGTTTAAAATACTTATGCTTGCGTGGATGTATCCATCTTCTGTGACCAGCCACGGTGTGTAAGGGTTTTAGCACTAAATGTATAGCAAAGTGAATAGTATTAGAGAGCTTTCAGTAAACGTGCCTGATGTAGCCACCATTTTTAAGGGTCTCAGTTCTTGTAGTGAATTTTCATTAGGCTCTCATTAGAAAATCATATTTTAATCAAATCAGTACTTTTTTTAATCATTATAATTTCCGAGTTACTCTTATTATTGCTTCATATATGGCGATAGATATAAGGACCATAAAGCTATTGGACAGTAGAGAAAAATAATGAAATCTATTCAGACGTTTAGAGCAAAATGTTACATCCAAGGCATCCTCCACCTGAGGCTTATAGCAGGATCTTGGCAATCTACTGAACATGAGTTGGCTTTGCTCACTCAGAAATTGGGATGAAAAGCACCGACTTCATCTGTGTCAGGGTGACCGTCTAGGTCTTTCATTCCCATTTCCAAAAGGAGTGCACAGCAAAGAGAGAGGTATCAGAATCAGGATTTGATTTGAACTGGGTTTAATAATGCGTTCAAGGGAGCAAAGCCTTTTAAGATGCAACCTAGTGCCTTAGAGGTTGCTGGTCCATGCCCAAATGCTATGCAAGTCATTGTATAGCAAAACATGCTGGAGCATTTTGGCTTTCAGTTGCCTTAAGTGGAATTATGCCAGTGACAAAGTTAGTCCAATATTCATAGCTTACTAACTGATCACACTTCAAAACACCACTGGGAAGGAGACCTGAAGGTCCAGCTGGGCTGTGAGTAACAGCGTCATGACGATTGCTAGACTAACACAAGAGATAATCTTTCTCCTTTTAACTCCTAATAGAAATAGATAGGCATTAAAACGTGGGTAGGAGAAAGCAGCAGGCTGTGGTTTTGCTTGTTTCGGTAACCACCACTGCTTAGATAACCTTCTAACCACACTGCACGTTTGATGTAAAGGCCTGCGTTGTGTGGCAGTCACAGGAGTTCTACTGTTAACGTGTACTTCATGATTTTCTATGAACTGGTTCTATGGTACTGTGATTTCACCAAGTTCTCTTCCCCAAAGTACACTGTACCACAGTACAAATAATCCTCCTCTCTGCATCGAACAGTCCTCATTTTGCTTTAGGCATCAAAATTTTGCTGTGTGAGGAAACCCCTTATCCTCTAGACTAAGAGAGTCCTGACCTATGGAGGCTTACTTGTCATATTTATACAAATAATTGTAGGTGTCATGGGCAGAGCAGCAATATGAAAAAAAGCGAACTAAGCGTGTCACCGTGAGAGACTCAGCAGAAAATCTTTTCAATGATCCTATGTGGAATCAGCAGTGGTATCTGGTAAGAATTTGTTTTGTCGTGGAACTGGGGATGGTTAATTTCAGTTGTGCTGTCAGCTACATTATTTTACTTGGATCAGAGCTATTGCACTGGAGGGAGTAAATGAAGAGTCCCTCTCAGTAGCACATGCTATAAAAATGAGAGATCTCTGTGCATAATATTTCTAGGCAACCTTCTGTTTTATTTGAAGTGTCATTTTCTAAGATGAAAGGTTTAAAAGCCAATTCAGGCTGCTGCTTAGGATGGAGGTTGATATTAGAAAGCAATGTAACGGTTAAAAGCTACCTTTGTGATAATTAAAAAATAATTGCTGTTGGCATATAAGAAGTCCCTTATCATATCTGAAGCTGTCCCTGTATTTCTTTATTAAAATTGGTAGCGCAGAGTGCATACTCCAGATGAAAACAAAAGCGTATGCTTGCATGAGACAAGTACCTTCAGCCTCTCGGGCTAGGATTTAAATAGAAGAGAGTCTCTACAGTTCACATGTTCAAAACCTCAAAGAAAATAAATTTCCTAAGCCCTGCAGTTTCTGTCTGCCTGTGACAACTCAGACGTACAGCTGATCGTTTATGTTTTATATGGTTTCTTTTGAGAGTCTGTATTTCCACTGTGTATCTAGCTGTACCTTCATTCTAGGCTTCATTGCTTTCACTCAGCATAGGGATGGGATTCAAGGTGGGTATAACAAATCAAGAAGAAAGGTCAAGCACAAACATGGCCCAAGTGGCTGGAAATATCTTTCTCTTCTTCAGTTCAGCTTAGAGAAAACAGACCAAACTCTAGAATGTTTGTATAATGCTTTGCCCTTTCCTTTGTTTGAGCTAGAAGAAATAAACTATAAACCTCATAGCATGAAATATTTCCATGAAGATTCCTGCAGACTTCTTCTTTCAACATAAAAAATGGTTATCCCTAAGAATTTAACTTTTCTTTGAAGCTGAATATCTGCATGCTTCTTTCCCTGTTTCCAAGCAGGAAATTTCCAAGATGTCTGTATTGGACAAGTGCACAAAACCACACGGAGTTCAAAACACCGCTTTGTGGAAAAAGCAATGTCCTGCTCCCCGGGGGACATAGCTCCTTTATCCATCTTTCCATGCTTTTCACTTCTTTTCCCTCTAGTTTTCCCACGTGAGAAACAGAAACATGATGCTTACCATTGTTTGCAGTGCACGTTGAATTTTTTCCTATTAAATGCATAAATGTGTTAAATATTTTCTTCCAAAATATGTTCCTTGCCTCGTAGTAAATAACTTATTATTACCTTATTATTATGATTTGATGGCAACAGTTTTTAGCTCTATTCAGTGTACCTTCACACATCACTAGAAAAAAATTACTATTTGATGGATTCTAGAGAACAAAACTTGAAACCTCAAATAATTCCCTGAACGGCAGCAGTCAGGAAAAAAAAGCATAAAATGAAAGAAAGGTAATTCCCATAAGATATTTCTTTTTCTAAGCTTCGTATGTTATGCAATGTTCCTTTGGAAACAAAGAAATAAAAAACCTGCGATCAGCTAATGTAATTATGCCCAGAGAATCAGAAAGAAAACGCTTTTTTTTACATCAGTGTTTTTGTGAGCGTTGTGAGCAAGTTTTCTAAATTAGATGTATGTGCTGCACATTTAATATTAGAGAGGAAAAATTACACATTTAGGAGCTACTTTTCAAAGAATTTGCTGTGGAAGAGAAGGCTATAGATGATTTACGCTTCCAGTTGATTTACGACAGGAACAGTAATGAGGGTAGTAAACAGAAAGTTGTGATTCAGCACAGTTGTTCCTAACCAAACAACTGCCTTAATTGTTTTATCTGTTAATTATTTTGTTCTGGCTAACTTAAACATCAAAGGAGAAAACGCATTTGGAGAAAACGCAGCTCGCTGTACTGTGGGGTACTGTCTTGGCTTCTCATGCAGTGAAAAGAACAAACATTAGCAGGTCTGATTATTAACTCGGCGTTCCAAGGTTCACCGGTACATCCCTGCCATTCCCATGTTTCTGCTGCCTACCTCCGATAAATACAAGATGCTCTTTGTTCAGAGGTGGTCTTCAGGGATCTTCAAGTAATGGGGTAAATCTTTCAGTGCTACAAATATTCGAAGAAACTAATTTTTGTTTCATCTTTGCAAAATTTGAGCAAAATAGACAAGTTCAGACTGGTGTGGTTTAGAGCACCTTTAAAATAAGACTTTGGACCTGTGTAGGGTAAATGGATAAAAATGTTGACATATTTTAAACTTTTCTGGCCCCCAGCAAGATACAAGAATAACTCCATCCCTGCCCAAACTGGATCTCCATGTTATTCCTGTATGGCAAAAAGGAATTACAGGCAAAGGTGTTGTCATCACAGTCCTGGATGATGGCTTGGAGTGGAATCACACTGACATCTATGCCAACTATGTGAGTTTAAACATTAGAATGCTATGGACTAAATTAATCAATTGCAAATTTGATACGCAGACACCCTTCTCCAGCTTGCTGCCTGTTCTGTAAGTCAGCTCCTACAGTACAGAGACTGAAATATTTGCCTTAGGCGAAATTTGGAACCTGGTCTGTGTCACAGGAAGCTGAATGTTACTTAGCAATGATAGTGGGGTGTTTTTTTTGTTGTGGGTTGTTTTTTCGCCCAGTGGATTTAGTTCCCAGGCATGTTTGTATACAGTGGTTTAATGCTGAATTATTAAAGCTCTGTGAAAAATTTATGGAATTGTTAATGTCCATCAAATTCTACCAACTTGATTGCTGTCAACATGAGCCACACCAAATAAGTAGATACAGACTCTAGAATCCATTTTGTTACACGTTTTAAATTGCATTTTCAAATGTTGTCAGAATTAATTCTGTTTTTTTTTTTAATGTAGGATCCACAGGCAAGTTATGATTTCAATGACAATGATCATGATCCCTTTCCTAGATATGACCCAACAAATGAAAACAAGTGAGTAGCCTTCCAGTTGTGTGAAGAGAACAAACCAGTGCATTATTAATTTGTGTGTTAGAACATGCAAATGCAGAAATACATATGTATGTCCCCTATAACAATTATATCATAAAAGGAAGCATTTGTGTAACAGAATCACAGAATGGTTGAGGTTGGAAGGGACCCATGAAGGTCATCTGGTCTGAGCCCCTGCTCAAGCAGGGAGACCTAGAGCTGGTTGCTCAGGACCATATCAATGTGGCTTTTGAATACCTCCAAGGAGGGAGACTCCACAAGCTCCCTCACCAACTTGTACCAGTGCTCAATCACCCTCACAGTTTCTTGATGTTTGGAAGGAACCTCCTGTGTTTCAGTTGCAAACACTGGAAACTAACGAAATTAAATTCCTAGTGGAAGAACTTCGTAATTGCAATCTACCTACCGTGTCCTGAATTTCGTCACATCTTTGTATATGTAAGGTACTGATATGTTTCTGTAAGCTGAAGGGAACAATCTGTTCATGTCACTGTGTGTGTTTCTAGAATGATACCTCCCTAAGCAGATTTTTACTTCAGTTCTCTGCTTTGCACTGGGTATTTTAAAAGAATGTGTCTCCTATGAAGGGCTATGGAAGAGACTGTCTTAGAGGAACCTGCTAAGAAATCCATCCCTTCAGGTCAGCTTTTGTAGCTAAGGATGCTGTTTCCCAGTTTTGGCAGTATCTTTTATACCAGTAGAACAGCTTCTAGGTCAGTGCATGTGCTCACAGGTGAAGTCATGCTTGTGACCTCCTCTCGTATGGGTATGACACATGGTCAGACACCGGAGGAGGTTACATTCACTCCCAGGACAATCTTTCTGTCTCTTCTGAGGAATATGGAAGCTTTATTTAGACCAGATTTGGCCTAAATGTTCTCCAGGTAATACCTTGGAAGTTTCAAAAGGCTTGAACACAGGACAACCAGCCTGTTCACTTGGTGGACTTGTGTGTCTTGGAAGGAGAGAGGAATTTTCTCTTGATGCCTTCTCTAGAACTAACTCTTTGATACTCTGTAGAACAGCTTGGTGGGTCTGTCACACCTAGGCATATCCATCGTAGCTCAGGGTGGGATTTTGTCCATCAGAAAGAGAAGAGAATGGACCTCTTTAAAAGCTGGTACACAGAAGTCAATTTCTTAAAGCAGTTAGGGTGCTGCCACTCAATAAAGATACAGTAAGAAACTCATGCACTGGTTCCCTGTTGTCTATCACACAGTATAATAGCAGCCACAACATAAATCAGTGTATGGGGGAAAAAAATCAATCAAAAGATAAATGTCCCACAAATAAGACATTTGAAAAATGACATTTCTACTTTGTTACAGCATTATCCAAGAGCAACAAGCCATTATCCTCTTGTTCAATGACATTATCTCTCAAATCTACCTGTATTACCTCTAATCTTCATTAATAAGTAAATGAAATTCAGCCCAGAAGCATTCACACACTTCGTTGAATAACAATCTGTAGTATTAAATAATATGTCTCTTACAATTACACTTATATGAAGGTTTTCTGTACTGTGGAATAAGAATCACCTATGGCAAAAAAGCATGGCATAGAAAATAGTTAGGTACAAGAAAAATTTAGCAATAGGATACTTTAAAGACTAACTTTCTGAAATCCTAAATAAAGCAGTCACTAAAAAAAGACTATCTAAATATGTGATTTAAAAAGACTTGTATCATATTTCTATCTGAAGAACTTTAGCAGCTTCTCAATTCTCTAATTTTATGCTACTTTTGCACACTACTAAAATACTGATATGTAATAGGTCTGTGGACTTCAGTGTGACTTAGATATTCATTGTCTCATCACGATGTTCCTTTGATCATTAAGTGGGTAAAATTGTGTTGATTGAAGCCTAAGAGAAACAGGTATTTTTTTATCATATAGGTACAACTCAAAAGATACTCAATAGCTGCATTACATTTATTTAAAAGAAGACTTCCACCAAATCAAGAAGGTCATTCACGAGTCTTTGTGTACGTTACACAAAGATGTTATGAGATGTTGTTTATTCTTACTGTGTTCATTCAGGCATGGGACCCGGTGTGCAGGAGAAATCGCCATGCAAGCCAACAACAGAAAATGTGGAGTTGGAGTAGCCTACAATTCCAAAGTTGGAGGTAAGAAAATGAAAATAATTAGATGTCTAATAAGAATGGAAACCAGACAGATCCTGTGAAGTGCTGAGTGTTTTCAGCTACTATTAATCCGCAATACAAATGACTGGTCCTTCTCAGAAAACATCAGTCTTGCAGTATGGGGCTGCAAAATCCTGTCTGGCCATGGTGCTACATCTATATGACAGCATTTCTTGAATGTCAGCATACTCTCTGGAATTTGGTTATCAGTTGAATGCGGTTGACTGAATAGGGTTTGATATAGCATAGAGTTGAATATAGGTAGAATATATAACAGCAGCAACAACAATATAGGTGATGATAATGATAGTAGCAACAATCTATATTGTACCCAGAGATAAGTCTGTATCTTGTAAGGAATTATGGACTCATTTCTTATAATTGGTTATTCTGGAAGGAGGTGGCATGGGGGAGGAGAGGGATTGAGTAGAGTGAAAGTAAGAATATCCGAATTTATACCCACTCTTGCTTGCAGCATATTGTTTCCATCTACACAATTACATTCAAAAGGTCATGTCAGTCAAGATACTCTAACTGCTGTGGTTTTTGTTTCAACAACTTACTTCTCTACAATCATTATAAGTTAATTTTGAAAATAAGTAGTCTTGCTTGCCTGTCAATCAATACTGCCATTTTTTTGAAGACATGACTAAAAGTTTAATCCATTAGAGGTTTATAAAATAGTCATGATCAAAGTGTCAGTTGCAAATGGTTATTTAGCTCAGAGGAAGATACTCGTACAGTCCTAGTTTTTCCATTACGCCCTTTTTTCCTTTTTAACAAAGGGATGATGAGCATCAATTGACACCTATAACTGCTGTTCCCACCACTTCGGTCTTATGTTTGTAGGTTCCCATTTACTCTGCTGAGCTGTCATAGATGTCAGCTCTGCAGTCTGCCTTTGCCATAATGCATTATGCTGTCATGCTCTGTTTAAATAAAATATCTCACTCATAAGACAAAGATGCCAAATTTTCAAAGCGGGGCAAAATGGATGAAGCTGCAGAGATGTCTGAACTCCCACTGGGCCCATATTTTAAGGCACTTGCATCTACAGACAAGATTCTTCCACAGTTATTTGCATATGCTCTGTGTTCATTTGCAAATGCAAACTGCAGATCTGTGCGGAGTGGTTTGTCTAGGAAAGGAAAATAACAGGAAGAAAAGCAGCCTAGCGATCCAAATTACCTAGAAAGCTGCTTATACCTGGGCGGCGGAGGATAAAGAACGGGAAAGTTAAAAGAAAATGTAACCTATTATATATAACCAGCCTGATTAAGATAGGGACATAATAAAAATATGTTGAAAGAGCAACAGAAGGTAGGAGGAGTCTTCAAAAGATTCAGATAAATCTGTAGTGGCTAAACTTCGGAAGGCTTTTTCGGTGTTCTGAGCTATACAGGATTAATTTCTTCACAGGCTTTTTTTCTTTTTTTTTTTTTAAATCCATGAAATGACGCATTACATACTTCTATTTGACATTAGTGCAGGTTGACTTCTTTAAGTGGCTCTTTGCTTGTAGCAATTGCCATACTGGATTAATTCAGTGGTCCACAGCCAGTGCCTTCTCTCTGATAGTCAGCAGTAGCTGCTTTAGGGAGAGAAACTCTTGACATTTGGAATACCTTGTTCTCTAACCTTCAGCATCAGAGGTTGGTTTAATTTTGCCTTGAGGGGTAAAACAACATATTCCATTCACTTTTTTTTTTTCCCCCATGAAAATACTTACTTTAGTAATCCTGAGTGTTCTCACTGGTCACACCAATGCCTGGCCCCATTCTGAAACCTCGATTAGCCCCTTCAGTGCTTTGTGGCTGTGAATCCCATAGGCTCTTCTGTCCACCGTGTGAAAAAAAACGCTTCCTAATGCCAGTTTTCAAAGTGACACCTTTCAGCGTCCTTTAACATTCACCTCTTGTCCTGCATAGAGCTGAGAAATGTGTGTGTGTCGCTCCCCGTTGGAGTAAAGCAGGCTGTATACATATTTGCGCATACATAACCACAGCCCTGTGCGACGCTATTTCTCTGGTGCTGCCATGGAAATCAAGTGATTAAGAAGCTCCATTTTACAAAGGACTGGGCTGAGAGTTCCCGCACAGTGACGTGTTGCTAAAAATAGCCTTCTGCCAGGCAGATGCATGTATGTGTCTGACATTACCTTGGGCTTTGCCCTTCGGTTGTGGGACCGCTGACGGGAGCAAGCGTGCGCCGGGACAGGGAGGAGGTTATGCAGGAGGACACTGGAGCCTGCTTAGGGAAACGTCACGGCAGTCACCCAGCCCCTGAGTTGACTTAAGCAAGGAGGATTTTTGGAGGTCAGAAGGGCCAGGACAGCAGGTTTTTGTCTTGAACTGTTTTCATCAGCGTGTTGTCAGTGTTCTTGTTTTCTTCCTTATTACATTATTTATCTGCAGAGTTGGCTTTGTCATCTTCTGTGGGAAATATCTGTACACAACTCTGCATTCCCAGTATCTCATTACGTGTTGCAAGCTATCACCCGGAGCTTGCAGTCATTTCCACACTGGCAGATCTTTGCTCACAGCGTGCTGGTGTGAGAGAATCTCACAATTCTGAGCCAACTGAAAAATGACTATTCAAAATGTTTAAGCCTATCCAGGGTAAGTGGTCTTTTTAGTACCTGAGGCACAGGGTATACCTTGATTATTTTTGCAGCTTTGTGAGTGATAGTGGAGTAGCAGTTGTTGAGCGGATTAAATCCTTTGTCTGTTTTTCGCCACTAATTAATATGAAATAATAAAGCCCAGCTCTATCATGGAGGTATTATGAGATCTGGAGGCCAGCCATTTGGGAAGAGAATTATGCTTATAGTCTTTTTTTTCCCCTACTTGATGGTATAAAAAAAGAACAAGACACTGAGCTGCAAGGGTGAGGTGGGGGGTTTTTTTCCTCTTTTTTTTTTTTTTAATAGAACGACCACATTTTCTGTGCTATGCTTTGGAAAAATCCCCATTTTATAGAAAATACTAGAAAATGAGTACTCATAATTGACCAACTGCCAGTAATGGTGCAGCTGCTGTAGTACTAACTTGCCAAGTTCAAGACAACCCAGACATTTTTATTGCTTGAAAACACAGGCTGAATCCTGACTGCTGTATCTCTTACATTGCTGCTGTTGCCGGGAGAGCCATGCCATAGTGGGAATTTTGCCAGACTTCTGCTATTTCTGTCCTCCTCCAGCACTGGACGGTGGTAGCAATCCTGCTGCAGAGCTGGCGTTTTGCAGAGCAAGAGATCCAGTGCAGATGAACCGCTGCCTGCCACTGAATTTTAAGTACCACTGAGATCAGGCTTGCTCTGGAGAAGATTTAGATCATGCAGTTGCTAATAAAATGTTAATGGCTAAATTTCTCTAGCATCTCTGTATTCCTCACAGCAGAAAAAAATGTGGCAGTAAAACAACAGCGATAATTTTTTGTGGTGGACATTGAAGAGCTAGTGAAATAGCAGCGTCACGAAGACAGCAAAACCTTGATACCTGTGAGGACAAAGTGTTTTAGTCGGAGCATACAGAACTACATCTCTGAACTAGAACTCCTAGAACTCTTAAAGCCAAAAGTAATGTTGATAAAGCCTATTTAATTTTAGTGACATGCTAGCAGTTTGAGACGTCTTTGTTACAGATTTGTCAGAGAGGAAGAGTCATGGAAGAGCTCAATGGAATAAGAAGCAGCAGGCACAGTAAGCAAAACCTCATCTTCTTGGCTGCCTATAGAAAGAGAGAAAGAAGTAAATAAGAGGCAACCAAGATTTTAAGAGGTTGGGTTTTTTTAATGTTTGTAGAGAGCACTGAGCTCTGCAAATAAAGGGTAGGTATGCTGTTTCACACTGACATAAACTGCCCTGAGTATTGCTTACATGAACAGCAGTAGGCTGTGGTTGCAATAGTTATGGATTAATTTTGCCGGAAACTTTACAAACAGTTAACAAAGACAAAAAAGAGGGAACAGGAAGTAAATCCACTCTGCTGCTTTTTTTCCTGTTAAGGTATACGAATGCTGGATGGAATAGTCACTGATGCTATTGAAGCCAGTTCAATCGGTTTCAATCCAGAACACGTGGACATTTACAGTGCAAGCTGGGGCCCTAATGATGATGGTAAAACTGTGGAGGGACCCGGGAGACTGGCACAGAAGGCTTTTGAGTATGGCATAAAACAGGTATGATACTTACGAGAAAGATACAATAAAATGGGTCAGAGAGCAGAATTTTAAAACGGTTGATACGAGGGAGGAAATGAAAATGGTTTATGCTCTCTTCACTCAAGCATATTTGAAAAGGAGATAGATTTTAATAGTACAGGTTACAGAAATTACCAGCCACAACAGGACTTTTAAAAAGCTCCGTTAGAGCTTTCTAAGCTGGTTTTAAGCTGCTATTCTTCACAGATAAGCTTTCTTTTTCCATCCTTACTTTTGCTGCCTTTGTCTTGCCCTGCCCCCACTCTTCTCTGCTGCTTGTTTTGCACTGAGCAGTAATTGGATTTCTGCACTGAAAGCCTATAAAATTTAATACAAAATTTCTGCTTTGTGAATATTCTGCTGTGTGAAATAGTGATGCATTGTAGCACTCTGCGGATGGGCTTGTATTGTGTTAATTGCATTAGTTTATAAATTGGTGCATGTCATGATCCAATTAAAATGAAGACAGTAGAAATGCATGATGAAGAGGATTGGAAACAATGTTTTTACAGTTCTTTTTTATGTTATCCTCTTTAGATCTGGATGGATGATAAGTAGGGTGCAAAGTGAGAGCTACTGGGGGTGCATTGATAAACTACTCTTGCTCTTGCCAGTGAGGTGAAAAGATATCTAAAGATGGACAGGCACTAATAAAGAGAGGAAGACTAAATCAGAGATGGGAGAGGAGAGAAGCAGAAGCAAAGAGAAAGAGGATTTTGGAAAAAAGGCAGTTACCATTAGCAGACAAGGAGAGACGAAGAAAGAAGAGTCTGAGAGCTGGCAAACATATTCTGAAGGAAGAATGGAGACCGAGAGGGGTGGGCTGGTGATACACAGAGATCTAAGCCCATGGTGGGCAGCAAGAGAAGAGGGAGAATTAAAGGCAATAATTAGGGAACCAATGTTCAGTGGTCTTACTCTGAAAAAGCAGGTTCTTTGGTGAAGAACGTATCCTTTTTTACAACTTGTTTTATTTCTGAAGGGGAGCAAATTTACCCATTCATTTCTCAGGCTTCCTTTTGCAAGGATCTAGATGGTCTCCATTCTGCTTAAAGTCAGCCAGAGGTGGGGTTGCCAACGAGTTTCTCACCCCCGACGCCTTCATTGCTGGCCTGGTAAAGACCTTTAAGAGTATGCTTAGCTTTAAGCGTCTAAGAGGCGCTAGTAGCACTCTAAGTGAAATCAAAGCAGGTGTTTACATATACCTTTTTACATATGCTTTTCTGGACTGCAGCCTTTATTCTCAAAGGGAGTTACTATCTCATTTTCTGTAATTGACATGGCTTGTCCTTCCCATTTTAGCAGTTGCCTCACGAAGAGTACAGATTACTTTTCTATTTTCTTTATTTTTAAAGTTTTAAGTGCTGCAAATGTCTTGGCCCTTGCATGAATAACTTCAAATTTTATCTGAGTTGGATGATAAAAATCTGTATTTCAACTGTTGTTTCTGGTGAATGTACATACGAACTTTTCCTCCTCACATAAAATGGATTTTTTTCCTCTGAAGGACTAGCACAGCTTATGATGGGGTAGGGTGATACATGTGTCCTCTATAATAGCTGTGATGGTTTACATGCTGTCAGCTGCCAGCATCAGTTGCTAGCTGCTGCTTCTTCACTACACACTGGAGACCAGAGCAAGGGATGATGGACTGGAGGCTGGAGGCTGGTGGTGCTGGCCCACAGATCTGTAAGAGAAGTAAGGGTTTTCAGTCAGGTGTGCTTGCTGGTTCACTGGTTTCAGCAAGTGAATGCCAACCGTGAAAGGCTTCCTTACAGAAAATAAATTGGTGGAAAAGTCGTGTCTTGTACATCAGTCATACTGCTTACTCGTACCTCTGTGATTACAGGAAAGGCAAGTGAAATAACCCCTGATAAACTTGCCATTACTTTAAAAAGATGTGCTTTTTTCCTAGAGATGTTCAGGACCAAAACATCAGCATTTGGGAAAACTTACCTGTTGAGCACAGTCTCTGTTTTTAACCTAAAAACCTACTCTGAGGAAAGTTGCTGTACCTGGAACACCAAACCTAGCCCAGTCAAACTAAGAGATGTTCTGTAGGGTGGAAGTAGGATACTTCAAGTAGATGGTTTCGTCTGTCTCTGTCTTCTACAGTGCTTATGGAAAATTGTCCTTTTCCACCTGAAAATGTTTAGGCTTTATATAATGATATATTAGGCTTTTGGCGGGGCAGGAGTTGTTAAGACTACATTACAGAGACTGAAATCTCTTTGATAACCACTCATTTCCATTTTCTCTAGGGCCGAAATGGGAAAGGCTCCATTTTTGTATGGGCTTCTGGGAACGGAGGCCGTCAGGGTGACAACTGTGACTGTGATGGTTACACTGATAGTATCTACACCATCTCCATTAGCAGTGCTTCTCAGCAAGGCCTTTCTCCCTGGTATGCAGAGAAGTGCTCTTCAACTCTGGCCACAGCATACAGCAGTGGGGATTATACTGACCAAAGAATTGTAGGTTGTTTTTACCAGATTCAGAACAAACATAGAAATGTATTATATATGCAAATAACAACTGAGAGCTCTTAAATGCTTGCTTTCAAGTGCTTGCTTAACTTTATGTGTTACATGCTTAGTGCTTTTGCCTTGAAATGCTAAGGGATTTGTAATCCGAAAAGTGATTGTGTTCCTGTAACATCTTCTACTGTAAAGCCATGGCTAAACAAAATCATTGTGTCAATGCAGTTAAATCAGCGTGCTGAATTTGTCTGCTGTTTGTGTATGACAGAGGTCTCTGCATGGAGTTTGATATGGTCCCATTCTTCAGAAAGGGCAGATGAACAGACATTTAGAATAAAAGGAAAAAGAGCCTGTGAAGCTGGTGTGCCATAGGAGTCATACCTTGCCATTAGCTTTTGTATTCCCACTTACGACAGCAGCAAGTGTTTCCAAACCTGTAAAAGGTACTCGGCAAGCAGGTGGTGCAGTCTGTGTGCCTTCATTAACTGTGCAAGAAATAACTTTTACTGAAGAAAAGTGCTGTGATAAAATAATGTTGAAGTACCTATAACATCGCTTCAGCCCTGGTGGATGCTAATTTTACCATAAACTACACTGATGGGGATTAAAACAATGTCATTCCAAGTTAGCCAGGAGATCAGTCCTTCCTAAGTGGCTTCTCTTCATAGCTGAGATGTAGTTACATGGGCAGATGAGTTTGGTATTTAATTTCCAAATAAAGCACATGTTTCATTGCAAATTACAGTTCTTCTGCTGAAGAGAGAGCAGAACACCAATACTAATCCTATGAGTAATTTTCTAGCAAGCAGTAATTTTAAATGTTCTAGGCCCAACACAATGATCTGTTTTTATGATTCACCAGTAAGCCTGAAACACTTATTGTGAAACCTTAGGATAAAATAAGATATTCAGTGTGGGAGTGTTGTGTTCCAACACAAAGAGTTTTGATACAAAAATTATAGTTGAAGGAAAAAGAGTGGATTGAAATATGAATGGATTTAAACATCTATCACTTTTTCTGCTGGTGAGGAATGTATTAATATGCACCAAGTAAAGGATACATGGTTATGTTTGTGAGTGTGGGTATGACTGTATTTGCAACTGTTTATTCATGCAATCTGGGGTATTTTTTTTGTTTTTTTCTGTCAGACAAGTGCTGATCTTCACAATGAATGTACAGAGACTCACACTGGGACCTCTGCGTCTGCACCACTGGCAGCAGGAATTTTTGCTCTAGCACTGGAAGCAAAGTAAGATGTCACACAATTGCCTTTGAAACTCCTCTCTCTCAGCCACCCCATCGTCTTCCCCGAAATGTTGTCTATTTGGAGTGACACCAGCTCATGCTACAGCTCCATTTTCTGTCAGTCAGACTTGCTGAGCCTGATGACAAAATAAGCAGCTACTTGCCTCAATGCCTTCCTAGCAAAGCAGAACCAACCTAGGTAAAACATGATGACCAACATTGTGCATTGGCAACAACTGTTTACTGAGTTCTGGTCAATTGCACTTAAAAGCAGTGAGGCTGCACATCTATCGGGAGAACATAATTTGAAGACAATAGGTTGCAGGGTTTAAATGAAGTCTTTAGTCAATTTACAGAACCTTTTCTGCCAATGATGAGACAAAATGGAAGGTACCCAAGCTTGACTGTCAGAGCACACAGAGAGCAGGCAGATTCAGATCCTGTAGGGCTTATAGTCAGAATGTTTGACTTAGGCTAAAAAAGAACAGGATGGGACAGGACAATGGCTTTTTCACAGAAAACACTTCAGGCATTAGGGCATAGGCTTAGTATTTGAATGGTGTAGATTCATCTCCAGGTTTCTTTGATGACATAAGCCAAGATACTAAGGGCCATATTTTAAAAGGTAGAGTTAATCACAGGTAGAATGAAATACTCAGTAAATTTTCAAAGTCCAGGTCCCATTAGGACTGGTGGGAAATACTAGTTTTGCTAGTTAACTTTAAATGCTTGAATAATTTTCAAGAATTGGATCCTAATCTTGCTAGATACCCATTCTTCTTTTACATGAAATCTTGTCTACCTGGAGAAGTGCTGTGAGGATAAGCATGCAACATGCTGTATACTTTAAAATAATGGGATGCTACATACATTCAAAGCACGTTCTGTTGCAGATTAATAATTGAGAAAAAAATTATAGATAGCCCTGAAACAATTAACCAGGAACATTTTCTCAACAGCCCAAATCTAACATGGAGGGATATGCAGCACTTGGTAGTGTGGACTTCAGAATACGATCCACTGGCTGGAAACCCAGGATGGAAAAAGAATGGCGCAGGACTGATGGTCAACAGCCGATTTGGGTTTGGGCTACTCAATGCCAATGCATTGGTAGACTTGGCTGATCCCAAAAGATGGAAAGGTGTGTCAGAAAAGAGAGAGTGTATTGTCAAAGACAAAAGCTTTGAACCAAGGTAAGAATTTGCCTTAGCAGTAACTAAGCTTATGTCTATCTTAGTAAAGCCTGAAGGATAGTATTCTGCAGAGATTGCTCTGAACCAGACTAAGAGATTTCTTTTGGTTTGTTTGGTTTTGCCTTACTATATTCCTCAGGAGCAGGCAAGCAGCATTTGCTTGCTTAGTATAAGACTGATGGAAATTACTAACATGAAGCCTTAACAAAGAATAAGATTATTATGTCTGCTTGTGCAGCCAGCATATGGATACTGTGAGACTGAACCCGATCAGATAAGATCTGAATGTTTAGACTGCTAACAGAAGATGAATAAAAAGATACCAAAGTCTCCCAGGGATTTAAAAAAAAAAACACATCTGTAATAGGTCTTAGCAATTCTTCTCCTTGTGACAGGCATAGTATATGTTGAAATCAAAGTGATATATTGAGCTTTAGTCACATCCATAGCACATCTCTTATGAAACACGAGTGTCTCAAAGGCTCACCAAAAAGACTTAGCAGCCACATTCACAAGTGTTCCCAGCATAGTGAGCCTAAACTGAGCTCAGCATACAGGTAAATTATAATTAATCACTAAGCTGGTTAATCAATAAGGGTATCTAGACCGTTTTTGTCTCCACTTGTTCACTTATGGATTTGTTGTCTAGAAAATAATACAGGTATTTCAAAGATAGAAATTATACTGTGTGCACCAAAAATCTGTCTGAAGAAACATATTACAGTGTTTTGGAGTGTCACTGCTTGGTAACATTATTTATGCTATTTTACTATCAATTTGCTTTTGTGAGCTCTTTCCTTTCCACAGAGTACTGATCCGGTACTGATGTATGTCATACTTGCTGTTTATTTTTATTGCAGTCTTTTATGTTGCATTATGAAAACAAAGATCCTAAGATTCTGAGTTTAGAATTATTTATGTGGAGATTTGTATGCCCCATTCTCATTAGAAGTAATAGAAATTGTGCAGAAAAAAATATGCACAGTAGCTCTCGATACAGAGAATGTAGAGAAGATGTAGGCTTTTTTTTTTCTTGAGATGGCATTGACTACGAAGGGTTAAAAAGGCTGTGTCTGCTGCAGTATTTTAACTCCATGATAACAGCTCTTCTGGCTATTTGAATGAGGCAACTAACTGTAAATCTAGTACAGTCATGTGATGTAGCTGCCTGCAAAGACTCTTTTTTTTGTAGTCTCTGTGGGACAATGAAGCGTTGGCAGAAACCCTTGATTGTCAAACTTGCTTGCTTGCTTCCAGGGTGTGTTGCACAAGTCTGTCTTATGCAGTGCCCATCACTTGGTCCACTGGGTATTATCTGTGCTTCCAGAACTTCCCATGGTTTTTATGGGAGCATTCAAAAAAATAATGAATGTAAAATTTGTCTTTATGCCTTCCTTTCTCATAATTCTTAAATGGATGTTAAATGTGTGATTTGCACTTCATATAATGATCTAGAATCAAAAGTTTCTGTGAGTAATGAAAGAACTTCTGTAATTTTGCCAGATTATTAAGAGCAAATGAAGAAGTCATCATTGAAATACCCACAAAAGCCTGTGAGGGTCAAGAAAACTCTGTTGCATCTCTGGAGCATGTGCAGCTTGAGGCAACGATTGAGTATTCCCGTAGAGGTGATCTTCATGTCACTCTGGTATCTCCATCAGGTACAGAAGGCAAAGACATGCTTTGTTTGTGTGCTGTAGTGTGTAACGTTTATTTCATTAAAAACCATCTCTGTTCTCACCACTGGATTAAAAAGAGCTAAATATATCATTAAACAAATCTAGTCACCACCATCAGGTGAGTGTGAGGATGAAGCATCCTGGGAACTAGAGAACTACTTCTCTGAAACCCTTTTCCATCCTTCATGTGTTCTGGGTTATTTTTGTGAGAAGAGGTTTGAAAATCATACTTTAGGAAATGAAGGCACTGTTTCTAATACATTTTCATTCTGGCAACAGAACCTATAAAAACTGAGAGTTCCTGGCAGACATCAAATTATAGTTCAGTCGTGCCTTACTGTGATTTAACAAACTAGTGGAAAACAGGGAATCTGACTCCCTAGATTTCCTGTAACGGTGTCTCCCCATTGGTGTATTTAAAAACACAGTGTCTGTTAGGCACCTTAGTACAACTATACTTAATGTGCTAGAATAAGGCAAGCTATCTTGACAATGCCCTGAAATAACACCATAAGAAGGGGAAAAAAAAGAAAGGAGAATGAGTATAAACAAGATAATATAAACAATATAAAAAAGATATTAAAATCTGTTAGATCAACTGATATTATTACAAAAAAACAGACAAAGCTTTCAGGTATGAATTTAAACATCAGGCTAATCTAATTTACTGATACTAAAGACTGACCTAGTAACTCACAGATAATAACAAGTAGAGCCTTGTTCCTATCATTATCGCAAGACCTCACTATAGAGCAAGGTTAAGATAATGTACATACGGTATATTTCCAAACCCTATCTTGTCTGCAATTCCTTTTAAGCCTAACCTTATTTCTTCATTTTCTGAATTTACTTTTTGTCTTATGGGGGCAATGTTGCTCTGAGGTGTTTTAGTGTTTTTACCACCCTTGAGTCTTGGTGGTATTTTCAAATATAATTCCTTCTTAGATAAGTTTTGGATTGGGAGTAAATACATGGACTGTCTGTAGGTACCTCATGGAGATGACAACAACAGTAGCTCTCATTCTACTTTTATAGAGGTATTTCCCTCCCAAGGCTCTGTTCTACTTCTAATATGTTGGAAGCGTGGCTTCATCTTAGAAAAACACCGCTTTTTGAAAGACTAACAATGGTGATATGTTCTTCATCCTTGTATTTCTGTGAGTTTAGCTGAGGTAGCAATAGTCAAGTGCTGCTGCCTCTGCTATTGTATCATTGTCTCGGTTTCATCTAGGATAGAGTTAACTTCCTCGTAGCTGCTGTAGTGCTGTGTTTTGGATTTGGGATGAAAAGAGTGTCACACTCAGTATATAAACTAGGGGGAGTTGGCCGAGGGGTGGTGACCATGGCTTGGGATCTGGCTGGGCATCGGTCAGCAGGTGGTGAGCAATTGTGCTGTGCATCACTTGGTTTGTATATTCTTTTATCATCATCATTATTATTGTTAATATTATTACTAATTATTTCTTTCCTTTTCTGTCCTATTAAACTCTCTTTATCTCAACCCATGAGTTTTACTGTTTTTTCCCAATTTCTCTCCCCCATCCCACTGGGGTGGTGGGGAGCAAGTGAGCGGCTGCATGGTGCTTAGTTGCCAGCTAGGGTTAAACCACGTCAGTCATGTTCCTATCGTGGTTAAATTGTTCTTTCCCTTAGTTCTTGTTGGTTTTCCACTTTCCTGTAAAACAGTACTACCAAATGTATGTCATTCCTTTTCTGTATTTATGGTGTTACCTTGAAATACATTTATAGCTTGTGATCAGGCTCCCTGGGGCTTCTCTGCTCCTTATTATGTAAATATAGCTCCCTTGCTCTCTCCTTATATGCAAACAAGCACAACAAATTTCCTACTGTGCAGTAGAATCTGTTCTGCTGCGGAAATACTTTGCGAGCATTTTTGTAATAATAATAACAACTGAAATGCTTTTCACTCTATTGGAGTTTCAGGCTGTAACAATTTACATCCACTCACCAAAAAAAGAGTGATGAATTCAGGATAAGGCTTTGGTTTCGCAATACTGCATGAGTTGGTTTGCCTTCAAAACTTCCATCTCAGAAGTTCCCTGAACTGTTCATCAGTGGAAAATACTGGTTGTGTCTGACCTCGGTTTCTCATGCTTCTTTATGTGCATCCACTAGTCTTTTGTGTTGGAGATTGAACACTGAGACGTACCTTTTTAGTCTGACCTAATGTGAGAGTTTTTATACTCGTTAATACTGCTGTGAAAGTAATTAAAGGAACCACTGATTAGAAATAGCATGTTTCCCATACCACAAGCTGTTAAATGGTATATTTTCCAGGTCACCTATGCACTAGATGATAGTGTGTAAGCTGAGCAATGTGAGAAGTAAAAGCAGACACGTATGAACAGTCACTACTGTTGTTCTTGCACTAACACAGGGACCAGCACTGTCTTACTGGCTGAGAGAGAGAGAGATAAATCTCCCAATGGCTTTAAGAACTGGGACTTCATGTCTGTTCACACATGGGGAGAGAATCCAACAGGCACCTGGGTTTTAAGAATTACTGATGTGGTAAGTATGTCTGTGTGTTAACTAGCTATGTTTGGAAGCTAACACAGATAAAAAGATCACTAACTGCTACTGAGCATGTTAAATAGTGAGTCTTCTCATTAAGCAAGCTACAGCAAGAGTTTATTTCCACTAAATATCCATCTGGATTAAAGATTGAAGAAAAAAGATAGGGTCAGATTTTCTTGTTCTTTACAAAGGACCATCCTCATTTCACTGACATGTACCTGTTAAAAAAATTTCATGCCTATGTTTTTCACACATTATATGTCACTGAAAGAAATCACTTAATATAATTTCCTGTGATTCATGGAGTGAAATATGTAATCGAATTAACATATGATTAATTGCAAATTAGGTTTTTCTGCAGAAAAGAACAAAAAAGAACTCAAAACCTTTTGCATTAATGAATTTCTAGTGACCTCAGAGAGCTATTCTGATATATTCCTTTCCCTAACTTCTTTCTTAATTACTGCTGAACAACATTTAAGAATTAAAGCCAAGAAACCTACAGATACGAAATAAGTTTACTAAAACCACCTGAGGATAAGGATTACAACAGCAAGACAGCAGAATAAAGCTGCTGGATAGGCAACTGAAAAATCATTCTCTTCAAAGAGAGAGTGATCAAGTGCACTCATCTCTGGAGAATGTCATTGAAGTTGTCTGTTAATACGCTTGTCATTAGGGTAGATCCTGCCAGAAACTGGATGCTTCCTATCAGACATTGAGCCTCCAACCACTATCAGCCTCAAATTGTAAACACGAGGATAATGCCAAGTACTAAGCAGATGGACAAGGCAGTAAAAGTAAATATTATTATCAACAGTGCAGTGTTAATACTGCAGGCTTATAGATAACCCCATGGTTACAGATATCCTGGTCTTTGGAAAGAATATAATGCATTTTTGGAACAAAGTTAAGAAGAGCATTTTGTTTGTGAGAGCATGAGAGCATTTCTCTCATTTTCCATATTCAAACGAGACGTTCCTGAAACTTAGAATAAACCAAGCTTTTTGTCCTCAAGAGCTAATGCACTCTTCCCCCAGCTTGTAGGGTTTTTGGGATTCCTGAAATAAATTTTCCCATTAATGACCCTAACTGAAATCACAGATTCCCATGAAGAGTTACTTATAATTTATTTGTTATGTAGGTTGCTCGTGTAAACTTTGGTATAGACTTCTATTAGAAAAGAAGAGCTTCTGCAATTTTTTTCAGTCACTAAATGACTGAGCAAAAATTCTGAAAGAAGCTTTGGTAAATTGAAGTTTCACTGTTCTCTGTACTTGTCTCTTCCACTTTTTAAATACTGCTGCCAAAACTACTGGACAAAGCCTTTGTTGCTCACTTCCACAAGCTGTGTTTCAGATTGCTATTTTATACCATTACAGAATATTATTCCAGATTACTATTCCAGTGGTGACTTTTGTAAGGAAGTTGCCAAGGAATGGCTCAGTGAACAAATACTAATAACACAAAATACTACTTGGGTAATTTTTAGCATCCTGTGTTATGGCAAAATTCCACTGGTGCTTACATGATCGATTAATAATTATGTTGTATCAAAATGTGAATATTTGGAGTAGTTACGCCGTTGTATTAAATCCTACTTTCTGATATGTCCTGTCTCAAACACATCAGTCTCCTGGTGCTTGTAAATCATTGTCTAAATTCAGATATTGACAGGCTTATACTTTATTTTAGTCACTTCTGTCTGCTTCACGATCAAGTGTCCTCTTTCCTCTTCTGTGTCCTGAGAACCTATGCTAATGTCATGCTTGTGCTTTAGTCCAGAAGAATACAAAATGAAGGAAGGATTGTAAACTGGAAATTGATTTTGCATGGCACTGCTACCCAGCCTGAACATATGAAGCAGCCACGTGTATACACGTCCTACAATGCTGTGCAAAATGACAGAAGAGGAGTGGAGAAGGTGACGGACTTTGTAGAGGTAGTGTTACATTAATTTTTTTCTTTATGTATTTTTCAGCTTATAAGAAAATGGTATTTTTTTCCTAATAAGAAGACACATATTCATTCTGTATTCATTTCGTCTAGCCCCTGACCACCTCTAGGTTGTGTATTGTAATTTTGGCCATGTCAACAATGGATATTTTTATTAGTCCCAGTTTTCATATGCCAGTGTCCAAGGCCTTCAGCATGGTAAGAAGATATTGCTACTGAAGCAGTGAACTGAATAGCTAATGCAGTTGAGTGGTACAAGGAGGGAGGAATACACCTCTGACAGACACGCTACATTTATGTAATTCTAGTGAGAACAAGTGTTGCATCCAAAAGGAGCTTTGCCTGCTGGAGTGATTCCAGGGAGTTTGGAAGGAAGTTAGTAACAAAAGACATGACAAGTCAGGGACTTGCTGATTCAGAAGGTTTGATTAACTGGATCTGTTGCTGCTAGCCGCTGTGTCACCCCTTCTTTACCTTTCAGGTAGAGTGCTCTAAACATACGCCAGGCTTCTGTTTCTGGATGCACGGGATGGTAGTATTGTACATATTCACATACTTGATTATGTCAACGTCTTCAGAATACTTTATTAATCACATCACATCAATTTGTCTCCCCATTAAATAATTAGGGTGCCCATAAAGTATTGAGAGATTAACCTTCCTCAGTCAGGTTGTGAAGGAGAAGATTGAGGGAGACATATGGTCTTGAAATACATAAAATAAGTGTCCACAGCCGTGGCAGCCGTGTGCAAGAAAATAAGTTGGAAGAAAGTAAAAGTGGATTCAGGAGGTACTACAGGAGAACATTAGTGGACATAGTAAAAACCAGATGAAGATAAAACGAATGTTCAGTTAGAAAGTAGTGTAAGTGAGGAAGCTATGCAGCCACATACTACTGTGTCAATATGGGAGGCATAATAGACACTGTTGAAACAAGATCATGCCTCTCACCGAATTCTCTGTACATCTGTATCTGGCTTCCAAGGTTTCCAGGATACATGTCATGGCCACCACCATTCATTGTCTTTTCTCAGGTGAGATTATCTACAGAGAAGGTTATATGGAAGCACTGTGCCGGTCCTTTTCGCAAGGATATGTGGCACAATCCAGAGCTGCTGTCACCACTGCATATACTTCCTTCAGCTAGACTGCTGAGAAGCTGTCTCCCATAGTACAACCAGAAATATCTCTTAAGACTGGGATAAATCTTGCTGTAAAATGACATGTTGTATCCTGCCAATATCTGAATTGTTGTTGGTGTATTTGTTATTTTATGCAGTATAGTCCTTTTGATAGCCTGTTTTTGTGTATAATGGTCTAGTTCTTTTCTAGATGTTAAGTGGCTCCTGAATGAAAAAACAGCGTCTACCCACACATAGATGGAAATCACTAATCAGAGCAAATCTTAATTCTGTCAGTTCTTCATTGAGACTTAACCTTTTTTATGCTAATCTGTATTCTAGGACCATACCACACAGGAGAACCTGAGTGAAAAACCCAAAGTCACAGAAGATACCAGTAGTAGCAGTGACAAAGCAGAAGATAAAATCCCATCAGAGGCTATGCTACATTTACTGCAAAGTGCTTTTAGCAGACAGATGGCTCAGAAGCGGCTGCCAAAGAAGACTGCAAGTGAGAAGTTAAATATTCCATATGAACACTTCTATCAAGCCCTCGAAAAATTAAACAAGCCCTCCCAGTTGAGAGACTCAGAAGAAAGTCTGTACAGTGACTACGTTGATCTTTTTTACAATGCCAAACCATACAAGCATAGAGATGATAGACTGCTGCAAGCCTTGGTTGATATTATAAATGAAGGAAACTAAACTATAGGGTACGGCACTGAGTTGGAAATATTCATTCTCCCCACCCCACCTGTAGTTTTTTTCAGAAGTTTGTTGTATGCTTAGTTGTATGATTGCTGCTTTGATTGCTTCATATTTAATACAAATATCAAGGAAGAGGAAAAACGAGTGTGGGAGGATAAGACAGTAAACTGATGCTTTTTAGTAATAGCTTTTTTCAAAGCCTTTCTTCATTACCATCAGAGTAGATTTGCCCCCTCAGGCATAAAATGCCATGGTAGTCCCCTGAAAACCCTACTGCTCTGTTTTAAATAATTTTCACGTTACTTATGCTTCTACCCTATTCACTTAGCATGCAGTAGGATTCAAAACCCAAATTACTAAGCAGTTTTGAACTGAACTGCCAAAGCTATGGGGAGATACTTTCATCCCTGGATTTGTAATTAATATTGCGGTCTTTCTTATATTTGGCATTTATTCCAGGTTTAACACTTGCAGCCACTACTGCTTCCATCACAGGTTTTTTGTTCCTTCTCCAAACAGCAATGCTCCCTTACCCGTCTGGTCTCCCGTAAAGGAGCAGTGGGGAGGATTGGGACATCAGTGAACGCTGATGACGTTACTCAAGATTTAGACTACAAACAGATACACACTAACGTAAAAGAGCCCCAAATGAGGCATCCCAGTAGTTAATGAAGATAGAGGCTTCTATAGATAGTACTTCAGAGCACTTGGCTAGTCTTTACACTGGTTCTGAATTACCTGATGGAGTACCGATCTGTTTGTATCGACTATATGAGCTTTGGGGTCCAGCCTCCTACCCACGGAGCCTCAGTTAGATTTCTGAAGTTAAGTAATATAAATGCCTTCTGAGATGCCTACGTCTGCAGCAGTCAGGACAGCAAAGCTGGGATCACTCTGTCCTTTCCTGGACCTGTGACCGAAGTGGAATAGAAAGGAAAACCGTACCAGCAGAGTCCACTTAAAGACTTGATCTTCCGGTGTCTGTGGTAGTTTATAACATTTCCCGAATATCTGGGAAGTTAAGGCAAAATGGATGGGGAGAGGAGTAAGAGAAAAAAACTACCCAGAGAAGGGACTCAGAAATGGAGGGAAAGA
>NW_010562991.1:27697-30631 GCF_000687285.1 Phaethon lepturus
AGAAGAGTAGAAAGAAGAAGGCGGAAGAGGAGGAAACAGAGGAGGCTGTCAGAAAGCAGCAAGGGCGGGCAGCTTCCTAACAGTAGCAGTATATTAGACAAAGTTTTCCATACATACCTCTTTGAAGTGAGAGTCGAGAATGATGTATCATTTTGCTTTTCATAATTAAAAAAAAATCATGCAGCATTGTATGCTCAGAAATTGGAGGGGATCTAGAACAAGGACACAATGATTCCCAGGGGATAGTTATCTCATTGCAGTGCTAAAGATAATCCAAACAAGGGCTGACTGGTTTTTACTGTTCATTCTCTCTCATCAACTATTGTAATGTGTTTTCCAGACATTCTGGAAATATTTGATTCTCCTTCACTGTCTGTTCCTTAAAATGATGTGTCTCTAAGACAAGAATGCAGCATTTTGCTCATAATTCATCAGTTGGTTAGAGATTTTTCAAACTTCACACTAAATTCTGTAATTTAAAGGTAAATCTATTTACTGTAACAGTATGTAAGTCTTCTTCAGTGGAAAAAGGGACTGCTTAAAGACAAATTTGAAAATTGTCTCAGCAAACTTAAGATTTAAAAATCTCTTCTTATTCATTGTTTGTGATGGTTTCATGCCTATCCTGGGCTTAGTCTGCTTTTTTGCCAGCTTTAAATAGCTTAACCTTAGTGGATTCGAAGAATTCTTCCATACTTCTAATCCATACTTCAGAGGTAACAACTTCACTATTGAATGTCTCTTATACTGAGTTGCTCCCTCTCTACTAAGAAATTTGCTTAGAATGAGAAGTGATTTAAAAAATCCCTGCAAGTGGTCCAAATTTGAAAGCTTTCTTGTGCTGTCCTTTCGACACACAAGCTTTCTGGCAATACATAAATACCAAATGAGCAAGACATAAAAATTTCTAATTGTTGCTATTGCAGAGTGAGAGCACTAACTTGTTTCAACTCATGTTTAATTTTCAAAACTCGGAGTTAATCTCCATGATAAATATTCCTATCTGGTGATGTAGGGACCACTTTTTGTTCCATGCAATGGAGCTCAGAGGCTCATTTCCTCAGATGACACCGATTTTAGCCAGTCCTCATCGAGGTGTGTTACAGTGAGGAAAGTACTAGCAACACTCAATCAGCCCTTGAAAGAAGCTTCCGGATTAAATGTGTGGAAAACATAGGACCTTCCTTTGTTTTAAGATAAATTCACATGTTGTAGCCAAAGTTTCATCAGAGGACAAGTTTAAAATCTCTCTTTTGAATGTTTCCAACCCAGAGTAGGTTGTACAGGAGTAAATTATTTTTATTGGTAGTCTTTCCTTGGTGCTTGTGTGGGTTTTGTGAAAAACGTAAAAGGAAAAAAAAATGTTTACTCTCAGAATTTTAAATTATATTTTCGTTACATGTATTTATAAAATAGCAAAGATTTTATTGAACAGACAGAATTTTAAAAGGCATAATAAATTATATTGAAGAACCAGATTTTTCTTGGGAAAGAGACAATTTCATCCAATAAAGGTATTTTTTAAAAGGCATGTTCCAACAGCAACCGCAACATGTATGTGATGTGATGTTAAAATTTGTCTACTAGTAGCATAATACAGTGTGTTAGCAGAGCTCAGTGTGTGGTCTTAACATTTGTAAAGAAAACAGCAAGATAAAGTCAAGCCGTTGACTTAAAAGGACCGGGAAATACAGTTTAGAATTAAAAATAGTGGCTTGAGGAAGTAACAGGGGGTTGGGTGGAGAAATGTGTAAGTTATTGAAAATGAAGACTTGCCAAGGATTTCTTCGCCAGGAGCACTGGAGTGCTTACCTTTCACAACTGCAGCTGAAGTAAGATTCACTGTGGAAAAATTCTGCCTGTTTCGCATACAGACGTGTGCGTCAGAAGCACTGTGATGAAATAATACGGCAGAACGAGTCGGGGGTCAAATTGAACGTGCAGGTCTTCACTGCTCGGCATCAAAGCAGCAGCTGTTAAAACATTGGGGGTTTTGACCCCCTCGCGACTGGCATTTCAAGCTGGTAGAGAAACGAGCCTTTACCTACCTTCATGTACTGGCAGTAGTTGCGGAGAGCTGCTTTTGGGGGGTAGGTGTGTGCCGGTCCCTGTGGCGGAGCGGGGTCTGTGAGGACCGCGCAGCCATGCGCACGATGGGGGGTGTTCCCTGGGCTGCTCTACCCCACGCTGATGCCCAGTCGTGACCAGAGATGCAGCCGTCTCCGTGAGACCCCTTCTCCCACTGTTAGGCTGAAAGGACATCATGTTCCAGCGAGCACTGCGGATGAATAAGCTTTAGCTTCTTGAGGACTTGCGGGTCGTGTTTATACCTGGGTTTTTAGCTTCCTTCTCAAGCCTCAACTAACTGCTGCTCAGTTAACAAACCCCGATTTTCAAATGCTGCAAGGGTAATTAAAGCTGTTTTTGTGCTTTCAATAAGGTACATTTCCATAGCAGAAAAATTTTAGTAAATGTGCATGGAAAACAGATTTCTGAAGTAGCATAAAAAAAGAAATCTAAGTCTACGTTCAAGCAGTGCTAACTAGCTTCCACACTGAACAATGGATTTTCTCTCCAGTCAGTTTGCTTTTTAAATGTTGGGCTGCGTTTGAACTTCCTGGCATTAGATGTTTTGAGTTATCCGAGCAGCATTTCTGATCAGTCCTATCTTGTAGCTCCAAACTTGGAAATCTAATTTTCAAAAGAAGTGCCCTCTTTCCTACCCATCCCAAAGTCACATCAATCTGAAAACAGTCAGAAGTGTTTTTGGCAAAAAGAGAATTATTTTAAGAGAGAAAAGGGGACTGTACATATACGATACTGTAATTGTCTTAGTATCAGAAACAGGGAGTGGATGTAGTGTGTTTAGGAAAAGAGCCCGCTGACGGGAAGGGGGAACACCTGAACGTCGCTGGGAGCCTTTGCCTCTCCGAG
>NW_010562992.1:0-3642 GCF_000687285.1 Phaethon lepturus
GCCGTGGGGCGTCCCGCCTTCCCCACGGCCGACCGGCCGCGACCATGTAGGGCGCGGTGCCCGCAGCCCATGTCCGCCAGCTGGGAGATCTCCTCAGCCTGATCCAGACCGCGTCAGAGTCCGCCGGCCCGCTCCATCATATGGGCGCCGGGGCATAACCTGGGACATTTCCCATTTCCCCGTTTTGTACGTCCACGTCTGTGCTTGTGCTTCTGCAGACCCTCTATGAACAAGGAAAGCTGCTTAATGGCTGTGCATCAACCTATCACACCAGTTGTGAGAATGTTTTAAGAAAAATCTCCCTGCTCATAGTCTACAGAAAGGTGCCAGTAAGCTGAGCTTCTCATAATGACTATTACATGCAGGGACCAAAGTGCTGACACATGGCTTCTCACAAGCGTTGGACTTTCAGGAGGTGCTGATGACGCCAAGGGAGGATCATCTCTCACTCATGTACACAATGGTGAGGAAGGACTGAGCTTCTTTGGGGAAATGGAGAGTTAAAACCACAGTGCAGGTCTCCGCAAAACAAAGGTCTGTGCAGGCATGCATGGCTGTTTTTCACTGCCTATCGTTTTGTGAGCAATTGTGTGTCTGTGGTCTGGGTTAAAAATAACCCAGAAAGGTTAACTTGAAAGGTTATTTTTAATGTCATTCATTTCAGTGGTCTACAGTGTAGCCACAGAATCAAAAGTGATGGCACTACGGAAAGGGTGGCAAGCCCTACGAAGATGGCAGAAAGGAACAACTGGAGGGACTGGAAACTAGACTGAAGACAAATAATTTGTTGATATTTTATGTTCTGCTTCTGGGATTTCAACAGCCACCTGAAATTGAAGGCAGCATAAATCGTATATTGACAATTTGATCCTGCAGTCTTTTAATACAGTCTTACCAAGCAGTTACTCACAGAAATAAAGAATTTCAGATTCCACAGCAAGTACTGAGGGAGCTCTGACTACAGCTTGCACTATTTGTCCTCTGCTGACCAGAGGAACTTGAGAGACAGAAGTTCAAAACAAGACACTCCAATGTTACTGTTCTGTTTGTAAAAAGCAGTGAATGTCCACTAAGGAAAATAGTAGCCAACCGGATCTGGACAGATTCCAAATCTTCAAACTTTCAGCAGCAGTCCCTCTGGGTAACTTACCAACACAGAGGGAACTTCACACCGGCGCAAAGCCTAGCAGAAAGTGGGGAATCGGCCAAAACGTGCAATCCTGTGGCCAGTCTCCAATGAAAAAACGGTCCCTAGCCAACAAAGAAAAAGGACTACAGGCACTTAAATAAGAAAATGCAAAGAGTTAATTCTAAAGGAGTTGTACTAAAGTTTACTTTGATAGACCAGTGCAAATATGATTTGCCACCTTCTTGTTTAAATGAGATGCAGTGCCAAAAAGAGAAAATAAAGAGAAAAGCCATGAACAGGTGTTGATACCTTCAGATGGACTAATCCTGTGAAAAGAAACTTGCTTTCTGTACCTGGAAATGAGATCAGGGACTCCTGTGGGCAATTCAATTAGCCAGTCCATGCCCCAGTATCCTCTTCTGTCAAATACAGGGAAGAGAATCAGTATTTCCTTATTGTGCGGAATTGTTGCAACTTGCCTTCAGTGTGCCATGCAAAGTACATTCTACGATATGGAACAAAACAAAAAAAGGATTTACAGAAAAGAACAAGCATCTGAATAATAGGAAATAAGACTGAAAGATAGCGGAGTACCCTCTTCTGCTGTTCATACAGCAACTGTCAAGCAGAAGGGTGTACCTTTGGGAGGAGAAGGGGAGGGATGTGAGAAACACAATGCTCCCTAAGGTTCCTAGGAACAGCTGACTTGGGACAGGGATGGGAATATGGTGCAGGCCTCCCAAGAGATTATAGAGCAGAAAGGACAGAGCAAAGGAGGAAAACAGGGAGGTGTCAGTCAAGACCAGCAAGTACCTGAACTTTAGAGATAAATACCCACTTCCCAGTGCTGGTGGAGCTGCCTGGACTATACCAGTTGAATGAGAGAGGGAGATCTAGGAACAACATTGAGCCCAGATTTGAAGAAAGCATGTCTAAATCTCCTTTATTTGAGCATGTTTTTGTCTGAGACCCAGGTCCCAAACTAAGCAACTGTAATCTTTTCATGAGCCAAGACCAGCACTGACAAACTGAGTTTAGAAACCTAAATTTAAAGACTGATCATTCCCAGCACTCTGACTAAAGCAAAAACTGGGAAAAATCTTAAGTGTGACCATGGAAATGAGCAACTTTTATTTATTTCCTTTTTTTTTTGCAAAAGTAAGCTGCTTTTCTAGAGTTTTGCTTCAGGAGGAGAGCAGTTTCTTTTGTTGGAGTGCATGTGAAATATTTGTTCATGAGAAATACCTGTGCTGACTCTGCTGAGAAGAAATCAAATTAGTGCCAACTCCAGTTCCTGTGGAAGTCTTCTAGGAATTCAGCTAACACTAATCAAAGCAGCTGGCTGTTGCAGAGCGGCAAGGACAAAGTCCTGCACTTGAACTGAACCTGTAATCTTGAACGGTAAATTCTGACCTTGTTACCTCCTTGCTTAAGCCATCCTGACATTGCACACTTCATATTTAAGATACCTCCATCACTATTTTGTAAACCATTGGAGGTGTACATGTGTTGATTCATGCTCTGCTGTAAGAACCAGGAGGCCAAGAAGTTGACTGAATTGAGATGTTAGAACCACATACGCGCATATCACAAACAGCAACAACATGGGCAGGAAGAAAAATAGTGAATGAGGACAAGAGAGGAGATGCCTCCATTCACAGTCAAGATGCAGGAGGGGGAGAGCAGGCCTGGATGAAATGAGGGAAGAGAGCGAGCAGTTTACAACGCAGGCCAAGGCTGGGCAGTGCTCTCTAAGGGATCAGCATGCACCAACAGAGAGCAGCACAGAGGAGCATGCTCAATTTGGCAAGTCTTCCACCTGTTCCCTGTCTCCCCCAATCTATGCTTACAACTCAGATACATTTGGCACTGGCTGGATATGAGTGCTACAGGAATGGCAGTTCTTTCACATAACTTGCCCAGGAGCTTCCTCTTCACTGTGCCAAGAAGAAGGCAGACAAAGCTTTGGCTACTTGCTTTCCAGAACTAGTCTGACAGCCAGGCAAAAGGAAGCTGCAGAGAGCCCATCGTGCTTGCAAAACCTCCAGCAGGAAGAGTTTTAGATGGTTCAAAGACAGCATTCAAACAAAAACCTCCCACAGCCTGAAATTCAGCTCATGCTAATTGAGCACTAACTGCAGGCTGTCAAGAAAAAAGAATCCTTTCCTCCAGTCAGTACTGCTCTGAACATAGCAGGGACCAGAGCAGTATTTACAAATATGTATGTGAGATATGTGGTTTCACAGTCTTTAACTACTGGTTCAAAGACGGTAGGTAAAATTAGTTTTTGGTTGCAGACACCATTAGGAGCAGGAGATTGTAGCATCCTTTCGGCTAAATTTTTATACCATAACATTGAATAATATGCTGCTCTTGTTCTTCTTGGTAGTAAGTTTTAACTCCATCTACAAAGCAACTCAAGTCTTTGTGTTACAAAGAGACTTAGGCAAGGGTAGTGACACGAAGTGGAACCAGGAGCTGAATCAGGTCTCTTGTAGCTGAATCTCTTTCCC
>NW_010562992.1:3673-6150 GCF_000687285.1 Phaethon lepturus
CATTTGCTGCTGTTCTACCCTAAGAAACGCAGGTATTTTAAAGCATGCTAAGAGTATGATGCAGTAACAGAGCCAAGCCCACCTCATGGCTCACTGCCACTGACTTGCGCTGGCTTTCTTGCTGTTTCTCAGATGATGCCTCTGGGACTCATTGGAGTTTAACTTGACAAAGCAAGCAGAACATTTTTCTGCTGAGTTAGTGAGCTGAATAGGTTCAGTGAAGTGTTCAGTGAGCACCAGAGCCAGCTCAAGAGACTGGGCCACTTATGGCTGGCAACAGTAACAGCTGGGATAGGAACAGCTGCACCTTTCAAGAAAGCAAATTCATAGATGAACTTGACAGCGTTGTCACACCACATACAGAGTCTTGCAATCTTCCCTTCTGTACTTCACATACCAGATTCGATGATGTGAGCGACTGTAAAGAGATCCACTCAGAAGTGGAGCACTGCTGAAGACTAGTTAACAAAGGCTGACTTGCAGTTTGGGTTAGTAGAAAGAGACTAGAAATTAAGTCCTCTTAGAAGGTAGGAATTCCAGGGTCATCAGTCCAGGTGGAAAAATTGGAAAATAAAAATTTTAGTATAGATTAGGTCATTCCCATGAAGCTGCTTTTCTGATATATCTTATTCGCTACAAACCAATCATCCCAGTTACTGCTGTTATTGCTGGATAGGAAGGGTCTGTGGCAAAGGTCTTTACAGGTAGCAGATGATTAATTTAATGACAGATATTTATATTTTCCCATCTCTAATTCAAACGCTACCTAAGCACACAAGTACAGTTTGTGTGTTTAAAAGCAGTCCATTTGACCTAGATAACTGCTATTCCCTCTCCAGACAAACACTCTCCTCACATTCTTTTTAAAGTTCTTTCATGTTGCAGGCTCCATGCAACATCCAGAGGTACAAAAATTTAAACAAAATTATACTAAACAAGGACTGTAAGACTTATCATACTTGACACTGAGAAACAAAAATGGAAACAACTGGCCCTGAGACATTCTAGGACTTAGCAGAAAAAGAAGTGTCTTCTACCCAGGCTTTTGAAAATCACATTTAAAAAACAACCATCTCAGAACTTACCTCTATGTGATGCTTGACTTAAAAAGATGCCTAGAAGAGGTCTTGTACAAGAATGTTATGCACTGGAAGGTTTACACAGAATTTAAATGGAAAGAGTTATTACCAGCACTCAGAGAAAATCACTGTTTCATTACTTTCCGTTTTCCCTCCAATCAGTACTTTCCGGACACTGCCAGTCCACTGTGTTGCTTTAGGAGTATCTTTCAACTAAGTTCCCAGTGGAGCATCTGATATTTTTCCAAGAAAAGCTTTTGAGGCTCTGAACGAACAGTCCTTTCAGTACAATCCCTGTGCCCAACAACTTTCTACATAAAAGCCCTCATTATGAATTTTGAGTCAGTGGGGTTTTCTCAGTCAGTGTGTGTTGCTGATCAGGCTTTCTTGACCTAGAATTGGTATTTCCCATATAGTTTGCACGAAGCCCTAAAGCATATTCAAATGCTGTGCAGGCTAGTGACTACAAAAGAAGAAAAAAACAAAAGAAAATCACATTAAAAATTTTGATTCAGACTTGGCAACTCTGTAACCTCTCCCTTAGCTGCCATCTCATTAACATATTTGTTCAAAAGCCTTTTCTCTGCTTCATTACATAATTTGTGTTACAAAATCCAGATAAACAGTCATTATTCCCAGGTCTAAATAATGCCTTATTGGGCTTCCTTCTTCTTTTATTTTTCCCAGAGAAAAATGGAGGACAGAAGGGGGTTATTTGGATGGGAAATGAACCACACCAATTTCTGAGTAACATCTGGGACATCTGTTGTGTATGGCATTACAATAAATTATGCAAATACTAGTGAATGATTCTTCCCAATACCTCTGCGAAGTAGAAGAATTAATATTATTGTCCCCATTTTACAGACTAAGAAGGTCAGTTCATATTTTCTGCACCTCCTGTATCTCATTGATCCACACTGGGCAGGGTCTACAACAGAAAAGAGCTGCTTGCGTCATACTGCTGTAAGGGATCGGTTGTAGTAGCAGGTACAAGAAATGCTAGGACTGCAGCGCGCTCAAGGGTTTGTTTCAAGGTGCTTCCTCTCCCTCTCTGCTGGCTCCTGCCCAGACCGCGACCCAGGAGACTGCAATGTTACGGTTACCCATAAAATACCATGAAAGGCGAGTTCACAGGCAGGGCTGCCATGCTCCGTGCAGGCTCCTCTGTGGACACATGCTGGTGCTGCGCCTGCACAACTCACAGCACAGGTGCGGGGCAGGAAGGGACGATGGGCAGGGAGGGCGTGGAGGGGAGATGGTGGCCGGAGGGCTCCCCGTGGCCCTCTTGGGGAAGCAGCGACGAAGACAGAGGTAGCAGGACACTGCTTCCACTGCTACATCCGTGCGGCGCGGCTGGCCGGCCCCCGCCCGCCGCCTCCCCCCCCCCAGAAGCAC
>NW_010562992.1:6181-10353 GCF_000687285.1 Phaethon lepturus
GCAGGCGTCGGCCATGGGCAGGAGAGCGTGGAGTAGAACCATAGAATCACAGAATCACAGAAGGGTTTGGGTTGGGAGGGACCCTTGATAAAGGCCACCTAGTCCAACACCCTGCAGTGAGCAGGGACATCTTCAACTCGAGCAGCGTGCTCAGAGCCCCGTGCAGCCTGACGTGCCTGGGTGTTGCGGGGGTAGCCAGCCCCGCTGCAGTGGGGCAGAGGAACACCCCTGCCCCGACTGCTTCAGGCAGCTCCGTGCTGCAACCCCGCCGGCTGCATAAACCGGCTGCTGTAAGTAAGCTGATTTGGGAAAGAAGGAAATGACACCCTGTAGTTCCACTAATGACTAGTGAACTGATCTGTATGTGGAACTTGCACTGAAAACTAATACTTGTCTGGCAATGCTGCCGTTCCTCCTTTAAAGAATTTTTGGCTAAGCGGCTGTTTGGGGTGGAGTTACTGCAACAGAGGCTTTCAGTTTCGTTTTTTTTCCCTCTCTGCTCTTAGAAGAAAGGATATCTAGCAGAATAAAAAGAAAAATCATGACAGAAGAGAGCAGGTTCTGCAAGAATTGGTAAGAGATCTTTCTCCCTCTCCACCCCTAGAAAGTGTGGGGATTTCGAAAGTTTTCTAGGATTTTCCTTAATGTTATCTAGGTCTTCTGTAACAAGGGGAGAAGAGGAAGAACCACACCACAGGAGGGGTGTACACTAGCCATTGAGTAGTAAAAAAAATACATTTTGTATGCATTTTCACATTTCCAGGTTGCTGTGGAGAGGTTTCTTCCATAGCCTTCTCCTGTGCTGCATGTTCTCTTTTTACATAATATCACTGCGGGTAATTCTGCAGTACCTGGCAGCGGAGTCAGTGCATGCACCATGCTAAACCCAGCATTCCCCCATGGCTGATGTTTCTTTCTGTAGCTGTATTTGCAGTTAAGTGATAAAATACTCATTTTTCAGGGTAATTGGCCATCACTCATAGAACAGAAGGCTGAAAGGGGCCGTAAAGATAGTGTAGCTTGGTGTGTCTCAACTAGTAGCTAGGCCATTGGGCAAATTACACGAATGAAGACTATGAACCACTGCAATTAAAAAAAAAGGTCAAACAGAAGGACTAAGCATGAGCTTAGTTTCAATTTTGTTTGGTCACAAAGGAAAATCAATGCCTAGCCTTGCACAAAGACAGCCTGTGCATTATGTTCTAAAAGGTTGTAGAGGATGCTTTGAATAAAGCAGTTCCTGCACACTGATCAGACTCCTTAGCAGACCTACTTTGATAAAAATTCTGATAGATACCTCTAACCAATTCTTAAAAACTCTGGTGACAGAGATGACACATTCTCACCGGGAATCCATTCCATTGCTTATCCCTCATGATCATGAGAGGATTCTCCTTGTGTCCAAAGCAGATTTCCTTGAGGCAACTGACCTTCTCTAAGAAAATTAGAAGAGTTCACTGCCCCAAGGCTTTTTTGCTGTGGCTGCTTTGTCTTGGGGCTGCGCTTTTTGTAATTTGGGTGGCCTCATCCTGGCCATTCCCTCCACATTGAGCGACCAGCAAATACGTTGGGCAGACTGGTTCTGTGGCCCAGACATGGTGTCAGAGTTTGGAACAAAGACTAGTGCAGAAAGCCCAGATGGCATCAGCTATTCTGCCTTACACATCTCGAAGTAGCAGAGCCGGAAGTGTACCTGTACTTTCAGGCAGCCTTCCTACCCTTGTAGGCCAGAAAGGCTGATGGGCCCACCTCCATCTGCCGTGTCCTGACAACCGTCGCTCTCTTGTGTCAGGCATCAGTACCTCCTGCCGCAGAGTCCTGGGCCCTCTGTAGTAAAGGCTTTGAAAGGACAGGGATATACCTCACCTCCTGTTGCCTGGTGCACTCACGTCTCCGAGCCTGAAGTGAGGGCTGCGAGGCAGACATCCTAAGATGGAATCAGGGTCCCAGGGCCTGCTGCCAGAGGAGGGCAGAAAATCAGCTGGTGTGCACGTCAGCTATCCCAAAGCTGTTTCAAGGGGAGCAGCAGAAGTTTTACACTGCTTAAGGTTTGCACCTGGAAGTTTCTTCAGGAGGTCTTAACCAAGCCCTGTTAAACTCTATCTCAATTCTTGTTGCTAATGTTGTGAACAGATCAATTACTAAAATCAAATAAGTGATTTCCCAGATAAACTTAAGTGGCTCTTCCTGAACCCACTGAACATGGTGACATCTGTGTATCTCAGCTCAGAGGTGGCCTTCATCTGAACAGAGCAGCTGCTTGGCCAGCTACCTTAAATTGGACCACTGGGAGCCAAAGAGCTGTAGATTTTGTGATGTCATCTTAGATGACAACCAGAAGAGAAGCCCTTCTTCTCTTTCCACAGCTGTAAACAATGTAAACAACAGCCGGAGCTTTTCCTGAAACAATTGATGGACAAATATACCAGGAGGCTCCAGCAGCTGCCCTGTCCCTTTCAGAAGTATTCCTGGTAATACGGCAGAACAGAATGAGTAACAGAATCCAGTCTCTAAATGTCTTGTTACGATGAATCAGAAAGGCAAATACTTATTTCTATTTTTTATGGACAAACTAGTTGAATTGTAACCAGTTGTACTGGGTCTTTTCTTCATAGCAGCTCCTATGGTGCTCTGTTTTGTATTTATGGCTAAAACAGTGTTGATTACACACCAGTGCTTTGGCTTTTGCTGAACAGTACTTGCACAGTGTCAAGGTTTTCTCTTTATCCCCACTCTGCCCACCCTCACTGAATAAGCTGAGGGTGAGCAAGATTTTGGGAGGGGATGCATCTGGGACAGCTGACACAAACTGATCAAAGAGAGATTCCGTACTGTGTAACATCATGCTCAGGAATAAAAACTGCATTAGGGGAAGAAGCAGCTTGGGTTTTTTTGCTTCCAAAAGCAAATTTGGCTATTGTTCAAAGACCGGTTGGGCATAGGTATGTCTGTGGGAGGTGGTGAGTGATGTCATTTGCTTTACTTGTTTCCCCCCCGTCTCTTTCCTTCAAGTATTAAACTGTCTTTATCTCAACCTACAAATTTTCTTACTTCCATTCTTCCTATTTCCCCCCATCCCACTGTGTGTGTGGTGGGGTGTTGGTGAGTGAGCAGCTATGTGGGTGCTTGGCTGCTGGCCAGGGTCAACCCACCACACCAGTTCATTTACTCTTCTCTCTTTCCCATTTATGTGCTCGGTAGTAAACGAGATGTGTCTGCTGCCAATTTCTCCCTCCATGAGGCTCACTGCTTGCGGTTTCTCGCTCTCTGTCCAGAATGTGATGAACCAGTTGCCCAAAAGGATATGAAAGACCATCAAACAGAAGCACATCAGCAGGTAAGGAACACTACACATTCTTCAGGGTTTTCTTGCGAATAGCAAAAAGCTCTGCCAGCCCTGAAGTAGTATGTTCATGGTACTGTGTTCTGTATTAACTAGATTTGAACTTCTGTAATTGTTTGACCAGAAAATCTGTAAGGGTCTGATATGACCTTTCAGGCTTGGTTACAGAAACTTTGGATCTTATTGCACACTCAGCTTAAGAGAATAAAGCTTCCATTGTGGTATCTCCCATTTCCCCAGCAATACAAATTACAGGTCAGATATGGATACGTGCTTCTAGTGCTTGTGAATTAGCCAGAGCGTGCAAGTTAAATGATTTGATTAGAGGACATAAACCATGCTTGTACAAAGCTATGACATCAGTGCAGCTTTTTAACAAAACTGAACTGGCAGAGTAAATTTACCAGCTCTTCATACAGTGAGGCAATTTTTTAGTATAGCATTAAGAACCCTGTAGTTGAGGTACTATGTTGAAGCATGAATACACAGGCATGACTTTTTATTCTGTCTTACTAGTTTTATTGTTTTAGCAATTCCATTGATTTCCGTTACTTAACAGAACACATGAGTAGCTGTCATGGCAAACCTACGGACAACCAGCATACCTCCTATATTTTCAGAGGGGCTATTATGATTTAGACTAGCTGAATATCAGACCTATACCTTTAAGTTAAACCTCAGTCAAAATTTTGAATACACACACTTTATTTCACATCACGCTTTCCATTTCACATGGGCACCTTTGAGAACTGGATCCTCGCACAGAACGACAGCTTGCTGCAGAATCATCAGATATCTATTTGTATTGGGTTTGCATGGCAAGGTTTTG